>NC_071259.1:2398045-2665545 GCF_023375685.1 Ictalurus furcatus
GAGCTTTAACCCGCTAGCTGACGTTAGTTGTTCACTGAGCTGCTACGTTCCCTTCACGATCCCTTCATTGTGGCCTGATCAGTGATTCCGCACACTGACTACAGATCGATCGTAGTTGTTGCAGAAGGAGGAGGAGCTGCACAAATGGACCAAGCCATGAGGAAAAGTGCGACGTGACTTCCATCTCCTTCATCCTTCGGCCAAAGACGTTAAGATCCTTTTGCAATACGCTCCTACAGATCGTCCAACACTGACTTATATTGCATCAGTCACTGAGATCGGACCGCGCTTGGTTTATCCGCAGATAAATCCAACTCAGGGAGTGACCTAAAAAGCTGTGATCCCAGATTTCAAACTGGAGTGTAGAGGAACATTATTACCGTGTGTCCTATAAAACATTCATACTGTGATATTTTGAAATGTTCCATGTTTTTGTCTATTTAAACGTTACTGATTTAGAAGGGTCATGAAGAAACTAAGACATATATATATATATATATATAAGTATGTATATTTTCGCCCCATGCTGTAAATATTGTCGATCTCTTAAACACTGCACTTTATTTGTAAATAATTTATTTGTTTTGATTTTTGTTCATATTGGTGACTATGTAGCGTATAAGCTGCCGTATCCAGGTGTCCATTAAAAGACTTTGTTAAATTACAAATATACGGTGTCTTTTATGGCCTACCGTCAGATATATTCACACACACACACACACACACACACACACACTATAACAGAATAAACACTCAAAGACAAAGACTATTAAACAAAAAACTGTAGTGACGAGTCAAAAAGTCCAGAGCGATTGTCTCATCAGATTATCCAATCACGATGGAGAGAAGAGAAGACAATATGAGACAGTGTGAGACAAGGTGAACTCTGGCCTCCTGGTAACCGCCTTGTAACTCAATATCACATCGAAGAAAACGTGAATGTAACCATTAAAAATGTGTGTAGTAATGATACTATATCATTTACTCTTAAAAGAGTAATAGATTTGAGGGGGGGAGGGGGTTTAGCATAGAATTAACAAATACACAAAACTATCATCCGTGCTAGCGACAAGAGGACATGAAGGACATTCTAATGATTAGCGTAAAAATATATATATATATATATATTTGATTGTTTTCCATCTAGAACATCATTACAAGTAAAGAAAAGACAATGTCAGGACTTTCTTTTCTTCTTCCCATGAAATATGAATGGGGTGAAAGTGTTCAGGTGACCGCATGGGGATAAACGTTTCAAGAACGAGACGCTGAATGGATTCACCCAAGTACTGTCACGACTGAAGTGCTGTAGCTTGTGTAGGTTTTTATCCGTGTTTGAAAAGGGATTTATCGGGAACATGCGTGAAGACTTTCCTGTGGTGGAAAACCTCCCCGCTGTGACAAAGTCCGCATACCGGAGAGCTTTCGGCTTTAGAATGAATGAATGAATGAATAAATAAATAAATAACAGCACATGTTTGAATCGGTTTATAATCGGTCTTAGTTTATGCTGCCGTATAAGTCCCTGTGAAACAATAACAGGATAAAGGGAACGGGAACGACCGACCATATAAGGAATCCGAGGAGGTAAAACGGGCCAGACGGTGGGTCAGTGTGGACAGAATGAGAGCAGACATGACCCATATGAATTGTATTCACTTATAACAAGGCAAGCTCTCAGAATGAGGGGAAAAGAGCCAGGTGGAAATCTAAACTATGGCCTATTGGTGTCACTGTTTACTTTGTACAAGTTCGTCTTTAATCAACAATCCATGTTTAATACACCATCGCAGCTCTAGCTGCTATTTAGCTGGCACAACTACCCAAATTAACTCCTGCTAACATTCTATAACCCTCTGATTTCCTTCCAAAAAGAATAAATCGTTATTATATCCTGAATATTTCGCTGTGCCACACCATTACGCTCGAGATGGTGAAAGAAGAGCGGCAGAAGTAGGTAAGATTTTTCTCATTCTTATCCATCCAGGACATTCCCAGGATATTCCCAGGACATTCCTATAATCCTATACTAGGATCTAGAGGAGCTCTTACGTATGGATGGTGGGTTATCTTCTCAGTTTAAAATGCTGTGTTTTGTAGCTTCTGTGTAAAACGAGTTAGTGCAGGGCTGAGTTTCCCAAAAGTATTGCAAAGTTATAATGATGTTAACTGGGAGAGAGAGAGAGAGAGAGAGAGAGAGAGAGAGAGAGAGAGCTCAAAGTGATGCTCGCTCTACCATTTAACAATGATCTTTGTGGCCCTTTTTTAACCCACTAAAATTTGAGATTTTTTTTTCTTCCGAATAATTTAATTTGTTAATTGATTAGTTTTGAATCCATTTAAGTACGTTTTATTGGTTTGAAGTTGTTTATTTTAATTTAATTGTAACGAATTTTTTTTTTTTCATTAACATTTTTCTTTGCTTGTTTATTTGTTTGTTTGTTCAATTTTTCTTTATCGACAACAAAATCCTCATTAAAAAAAAAAAGCATCCAGAACCTTACCGAGTCGGAGAACTCTCACAGGACACGAGTCACTCTGCGGTTTGTACTGTACGTCTCAGTTCCGGTCATTTGCGTCAAGGTTGTTTTGGTCCACTAGGTGACAGAACACACCACAGATTTCCCAGCTCACGCTCTGACTCACTGAACACACCTGATTCAAACCTTCACGGGCTACATTCGGCGTCAGAAGACGGAAAACGGGAATCTCGGTACGACCGTGATCCTCCGGGACGTGCGAATCCTCACACTATCCTCTATCCGCTCGACTATCTGATCCCTGGAAGGCACGCAGCGGTCTAAAATGAACCTGAGATGCGGTACCCATGCGGGACGTCACGACACGGCACCTCTGCAGGACAAACCTCCGCAGGAACAATCGCTCATTTTTTAAAAGCTCAAAATGTTCCCGCACCACAGCCTAGGCTGTAAAATGTGTCCAGGGTTCCACATTTCCTGTGGAATCATCATCCGGGTGCTAATAATACACCACAATACATACACCACTATTCACACTAGACGTATGCAGAGCAAGCGATTTGAGATGTCAGGAGGTGTGTATTAATGGCCTTGAGATCGTTCAGCCATTTAGATGTAGATATTTACATGATTTAACCTAACAACGGATAAACAGACGAACCATCACGCTGTTATTTAGCCAAGGAACGGTATAATCAAATAACGATGCGGTGAATGGTGAGGTTTTCTGTGAGGACACGTTTCTTTAACATGTCTGGAAGGAGTCTCCAGTGTCAGTGCTTTTGTAACAGTACTACCCCCCCCCCCCATCCCGCACCCCCCACCCCCCACCCCCCATGCACAAAATTGTTCTTATTTATCTTCACAAGAGAGAAAAAAGAGGCTAGTGAGGGACTGTTCTTCCTCTTCTTCTTCTTCTTCCTCTTATTATTATTATTATTATTGTTGTTGTTGTTATTATTGTTATTATAAATGGAAATAATTTCTTGTTAAAGGTTGCTATCGTTAGAATGCGTAGATGAAGTGGGGTTGTTGTAAATTTTTCCATGTTTCATGAAGGGCTGTTTCCTCGCATATGTTCAGGGGTCTGGTTTTTTGTTTTGTTTTGTTTGTAAAAGTGAACTTGTACTCCTACTGTGTGTTCTGTGTTTATATAAAGCTCTATACTGCTTTCACCAGTCGGTCACTTTCCCAGATATACAGCGTAATGACTCCAAATGTCATTCTTTTTGTTTTTTTTGCTGCACTTATCATCCTGTTGTGTTTGACCAGATCCATGACATGTTTGTCACTTTGAAATTCCCCCACAGCGTCACCGAGCCTCCTCGGAAATTCACACAAGCCTGCATGAAGGGTCAGTGTTTTTCCCAGCAGCTCTGCCTCTGACATGCTGGTGACGTTTTGGGTAAGGGAGGTAAAAAAAATATTTAAAAATAAATAAAAATCAACTTTGGACTGATTCTGCCCTTGTGTCGGACTTTATTGTGTTTAACACACAGCAATCTAATCTGATTCGTCTCTCTAATAATAAATAGCTTCAAATAAAAAGACCATTTTCACTCGGATTTCTACTGAACTTGGTGTCAGATTGTGAATAAACACTCGGCAAGATGTCCGTCTGTTTCGTAGGAAAATGATCATGGGTTATTGTTGTTGTTTTTGTTTGTTTGTTTGTTTGTTTTTATGGCTCTTCTGATATATGTTCTGTCCCAGATTTCCAAGCAATGTTTTTCAAGTACACGTTTGGCTGATTATGACCTGCTACACCATCTTCATGTCGGTCAGTGTGACCGTGTGTTAGTTCAGTCATTCGTAAAAGAACCCTGGGATTTGTAATTACACTCAAATCCACGTTTGTGTCCCATCACTAAAACCCATCACTGAGAGACCTGGTTTGGCTAATTAATGTGTCATTATAGGATGAATCAAACGTAATAACGGTGGTGGAACTGATCTAACTCGTAGAATAGCCATGCGACAATCATGTACTTTTCTCTGAAAGTGTTGATCATTTCGAGGAAGCTGCGAAAGAAAAGCTGACTTTTTTTACTGAGTGACTGTTAAACAGTGTTACAAAGTGTTACAGGAGCATCACACGAACCTCGCGCGTGAAAAGCGTACGCTCACACAACGTTTCACACGTTCTCACATGTACCGCACGTGTGCCTTTCATACGATTCTTTTATTTTCAAGTGATTCTCTTACACGATTCATTCATTCATTTATTTATTCATTTACAAATGATTCATTTATTCAACGCGATTCATTCATTTTCACCCGATTTATTTGTTTATTTGTCTATTTGACAGATTTTTTTTTTTCATTATTCATATTCACACCGTTTTTACACATCATTTATTAATATTCACGTACTATTTTTGCCACGATTCATTTGTTTTCACGTTATTTTTTTCAGGCATGACTCGTTCATTTTCGTACGAATTATTTTTCACAAGTGATCCGTTCAGGTCGAGGGCATGTGTCGTAACGCGCTTTCGCATGTGATCGCTCATTACTCACGGCATCGCTTGGTAAAACATACGCTCACTTTTTTTTTTTTTTGCGTTCATGTCTGTGGTTTTTGTGTAACTGACTAAACGGCGAGCGAGTTTTGAAATGCTGGAGCTTGAACAGACACTTTTGACTTTCGTGCGCCTTTACACATCACTATAACGTGACTCACCGTCGGGGCGTTTCGGCCATTTTATACTTTTGTCAGCTGAAGTGAGCACTAACGCACTTCATTCTTGGAGTCCTCCACACTTCCTGCCAGATTACGAGCCGCATCCCACCAACGCGGAATGTGACCTCTGACCTTTTATGTTCTACTACTGCAAACACATCTGCTTTTTAATTTGTACAAAACACAGTGCTATCCTCTTAGTGAGCAATTCTTAATATACATTTTTATTGGGTCTGCTGTGTGTGCAGAAATAATATAATAAGAAACTGAAGTGCATTCGCTCAGAAAATTACTCCTTCGCAGCAGTTACTGTATGAATTAACTCCTGCGGTGCTGACTTAGCTATTACAGGGATGAATTATACACTACTGAACTAAACTAAGCCGTACAGTGCCGAATTAACTCTAAAGTACTGAAGTAGCTCAGACAGTGCTAAATGTAACACGTACAGTGCTGAAATAGCACAGTCGTTACACTATCTTAATGTAATTACGGAATTAACAGTGCTGAATGCACTCATACCGTACTAAATTAACACACAGCGCTGAATTAACACCTACGAAGCTGAGCGAACATGAACCGTGCTGAATTAAGTTACTGTACTTAAGTACTGAATTAACCCGTATCGAAATAAGACCTAGCGTACTGAATACCTACAGTGCTGGATGAACTTTTTAGAGTCCTGAAGTAACATCGAGAGTAAGGAATTAACTCATGCAGTCCTGAATTAACACATGGAGTACAGTGCTGAAATAAGACCTAGGGTAACATCTGAATCAACATCTAAAGGGCCAGGTTAGCTTTTTTTGAGTACTGAATTAACACTTAGAACGCCCAGTTAATGCTTAGAGTGCTGAATCAATTCTTCCAGTGCTGAACTAACACATATAGCGCTGAAGTAACTTCATGAGAACTGAATTAACAACAATCTTATACACTTGCAATCCAAATTTTTCAACCCCCCTGAATAGAATCCCTCACAACAGCACAAATATGCAAAGCAGGTGTCACACACCTGATGCAACAAATCAAGGGCTTCATTAGTTGCACCAGATGTGCTTGAGCTGGAACACATGAAATAATTGAACTGGCTAGGGGAAGAAAATTAATTAAATACCTGGACGGGGCAGAAAAAGGAAGATATCAACAGCTGCGAGCAGATTTGTGAGAAGGCAGGTTGTGAAAAACCCTCGAGTGGCTGAAAAAGACCTGCAGCGAGACTCGGTGTAACAGGCACTGAGGTTCCAGTGAGCACAGTAAGGCGCGTACTAAATGCAGAAGGTTTCCATGCCAGAACTCCAAGACGTTCACCACTACTGACCCGAAAGCACAAGAAAAGTCGCTCAAAATCATAAATAATCCACAGGAGTTTTGGGATTCTGTTCTGTGGAGCGATGAAACAACACTGGAACTTTTCAGCACGATGGATCAGCGGTACGTCTGGAGGAAGAAGAATGAAGAAAGAACACTCTGTCCACAGTCGAGCATGGTGGAGGCTCGGTGACGCTCTGGGGCTGCTCTGCATCCTCTGGCACTGGGAACCTGCAGCGTGTGGAAGGCGAGACGGATTCAGTGAAGCATCAGGAAATCCTAGGAGAAAACATCACGCCGTCTGTGAGGAAGCTGAAGCTCAGGCGTCATCGGACCTTCCAACAGGACAACGATCCCAAGCGTACCTCAAATCCCACCAGGGATTGGTTGCAGAAGAATCCTGGAAGATTCTACAGGGCCGTCACAGTCACCTGACTTGAACCCCATAGAAAATCTCTGGTGGGATTTGAAGAAGGCGGTCGCAGCACGCAAACCCAAGAATATCACTGACCTGGAGGCCGTTGCTCATGAGGAACGGGAGAAGATTCCTCAGGAACGCTGCCAGAAGCTCTGCATCTCGTTTGCAGCAGGTCATAACGGCAAGAAGGTGCTATACTAAGTACTGAAGATGCTCGCCATGAAGGGGGTGAATAATTTTGAAACTGAAGTTCTGAATGAACTCTTGCACAGCAGAATTAAACCTTACAGTGAACATAATTGAACATCGTCAGACCTAAAGAACTTCTGTATTCATTGTATTAAGAGCTCATTCAGAAATTTCAGGGGAGAAAAAAGTATTGGACTGTTATATGTTTTTGTTGTTGTTGTTGTTGTTGTTGTCCAGCACTCAAACCCCAGCCTAAAACCAATAGATCTGCATTCTAAAACTGTAAATATGACTATCTGGCAACCCACACCAACATACAATTCTCTGTTGCGGTGGATTTTGATCTCAAACTGGCCACTCAGACTAAACACAATACAACCTTGCCAATCTAGATCAAACAACGAGGATCCGTTAGAGTGATCCACCCTGGCAACCGTGATCAGATTCAATCTGATCAATCTGAGCCAATCACAAAACCAAAGTCAATCTGATCAGCCTTAAAGAATCACAAAGCGAAATTCAATCTGATCAGTCTAATGTTTCGAACCCAAACATTACATACATAACTTGCCTGATGTGCAACACTGGCAACCCGCTCTAAACTCATTATGTTGGGGTTTAATAAAATAAAAAAAAATGTAAAAAAAACTCAACACAACCAATCTGGCAACCCGAGCAAACGCGCTGATATAAACGCCGGCGCTCCGGCGCGCGCGAGACGCGGAGGAACAGAACCGGAGAAACAGGCGGATCAAACCTTAACTTCAATTAGACTTGGACCAAAAAAAAAAAAAACAACAACAACAAAAACTGAACTACTTCACGCCTCTCTCTCCATCTCTCCATCCCTCCATCTCTCCATCTCTCTGAGTGAGATTTAACCCACCACAGGCGCCTTTCTGCAACACCGGGGCATTTCTACCTAATGCACGTTCTAGTTTTTTCTCTCTGGAGGACTGAGAAACAACACTGGACTTTTCATCCAGAACCTTTTTTTTTTTTTTTTTTTGGTGACATATAATTTCCTAACAGTGGGTACATTTTCAATATTTATATATTTTGAAGAAAAACAACAACAACAACAACAAAGTCTTAAGTATAATGTGGATTGGAAATCTCTACTCATTTATACTGCAATTTATTTATGCAGATTTAGGCTTTAATTGATATTGATTGTTCATATAGAGATTTTATACTTCAAGTCTTATAACGTTATATATATAGATATATATGTGTGTGTGTGTGTGTGTGCGTGTGTGCAAGACCATTTGAATATATCCAAATTTATTAGATGCAACTGTATAGTTATGAAATACTGAAAGTCATCAGATGATGAGAACTGACAGAATGCTTTGTGAAAGGTGGCAGGCAGTACAATTCTCTCTAGTCATTACTGAGATTTTCTGAGTATGTGGCCTCAGAGAGGCAATATTATGAACATGTTTTTAATGATATTTTGTTCAATATTATAGGCTACTCTAATAGAAATATCCCATAATCATGCCTGTTTTTATAAGCGACACAACAGCAGGCGAGTCTAAAGTATAAGCCGGTTTGGGGGTGTTTTTTTTTGTTTGTTTGTTTTTAACATTGTGAAGCTTCTTTTTTTTTTTTTAAACCCAAACGGAGAAATAGCTCGAAACGACGACGACAGAAAAAAGCGGATACATCGGTTATAAATCAAACGGCTGTGATCTGTATCTTGGAGTATTTTTAGGCGTGTGGAGGAAAAGAATGGACTTACGGGGAGTAGAGGAGAGAGAGAGAAAGAAATGCAAAGTTTCCAGGATATATGAACGCACCGACGGGACACGATTTTAGCCATGATCTCCGTGTGGCTCGATTTCATCTGTGTTTGTGTGCAGAGTTGACGCTACAAAAGCCAGTACCGGTTCTCAAAAAGACTTTCGTGAAAGGGCTGAAAAGGACCGCTCTTCAGAATCACTGAGCCGAGAAGATTTACGAGCGGAGCGACGACAGTCATGGCAAACCCGGGGACTTTAGGAATGGACCAAAACGTCAGCGGAACCACAGCATTTTTTACTTCAACCTCCAATCAGAGCATGAAATCAGCCCCGTATTCTCCTGAAGCGACGGCGGCCTTCGCCACGGCGATTACTCTGATGATTGTCTTCACCATCGTGGGAAACATACTAGTCATCATCGCCGTACTGACGAGTCGGTCTCTGAGGGGGCCGCAGAATCTGTTTCTGGTCTCGCTGGCTGCGGCGGACATCCTGGTGGCTACGTTGATCATCCCGTTCTCGCTGGCTAACGAGCTGATGGGCTTCTGGTACTTCCGCTCAGTGTGGTGCGAGATCTACCTGGCACTAGATGTGCTCTTCTGCACGTCCTCCATCGTCCACCTGTGCGCCATCAGCTTGGACCGCTACATGTCCATATCCCGAGCCGTGACATACGGATCCCAGAGGACGCCACGCCGAATCAAATGCGCCATCCTGGTCGTTTGGCTCATCTCAGCTGTCATCTCTTTCCCACCGCTGCTGTCCATGAACAAGAACCAGGGGAACGCCAGCTCCTCTGATGGACCTCAGTGCCAGCTCAACGACGAGCGCTGGTATATTCTCTACTCCACCATCGGCTCCTTCTTCGCCCCCTGCCTCATCATGATTCTCGTCTACATGCGCATTTATCAGATCGCCAAGCAGCGCACAAGATGCCCACCAGGAGAGCCGAGGAAAGAGATCCCCGCCAGCGCCACAACTCCGAACGATAGAGCTCTCCAAAATGGAAGAGGAGATGGCACGAATACGCCGTCTACACCACAGAGGAATCCGACCACTCCGAGGCCTCCCACTCTCACCGTACCTCAAGCCGAGGGAAAACAACATCCGGCAAGCACCGACAACCTGCATCCACCCCTTTCTCCCTCCAAAGAGATGACTCCCAGCACTCCTACCCCTCCTCAAGTCCAATCTCCTTCCCTTTCACCGTCCATCTCCTCCATGCAAAAGAAAGACTCAGCCCCTAACAAACCCAAACAAGCCAAGAAGGAGAAAAGGAGCGGAAAGAAACCCGACAACAACAACGGAGAGAGCTCGTGCTCCGATTCAGACACGGAGCACGGAGGGGTGGGTGTCGAGATTCCCGTGACTCCAGGTGCTGAACTTGACGCTAGTGTTCACTCTCCAGCCACCATCCAGAAGTACAGAGACATGGTCACTACAGCCAAGGGTACAAAGTTGGCTTCGGTGAAGCACAAGCAGGACGGGACGCCAAACTCGGCTCGCCGCAAGGCCATGGTGAACCGGGAGAAACGCTTCACCTTCGTACTGGCGGTGGTAATCGGCGTGTTCGTCGTCTGCTGGTTCCCTTTCTTCTTTTCCTACAGCCTGCAAGCCGTGTGTCCCGAAACGTGCACGCTTCCCAAGCCGGTCTTTACGTTCTTCTTCTGGATCGGCTACTGCAACAGCTGCCTCAACCCCGTCATCTACACCATTTTCAACAAGGACTTCCGCAGAGCCTTCAAGAAGATTCTTTGCAAAAACACCAAGGGTACGTTCTTTTAATGCGCATCTGGTGGAGAAAAAAAAACAACCCCAAACTATTTAAAATAGAGAAAAAGCACAACTTCTTTGTAAGAGTGTAAATAAGAGGCTCTTTGTATAGCTGCGCGATGACGAAGCACATTATATTGTTTTTGATAAATGTTGGTCGACAGAGTCAGACTGTGAATTCATGCGGACTCTTGCGGGTTTACAGTATTCCACTGCTCCTGCCACAAATGCACAATGGACAGCAGAGGGTGAACATGATTTCATCAAGACGAGAACAAAAAAAAAAAACAACGGGAGCACGACGCAATAGTGTCGCTCTTCTTCGCCTTTCCAAGAACACCTGCCCTCAGGGATAGTAAGTGCACGAGTTTCAATCCAAACAGTCTTATTTGATCCGCACATCACTCGCTCTTACACCCTAGACAACACAGTTAGAAGATTCTCCTCCTTAAAACCTGACAAGCTTTAATCCTGCAGGGGGGAGGAGAAAAAAAAAAAGAAAAGGAAAGGGAGAAGAGAAGAGAAGAGAAGCGCTCACGTAGAACACCTTCAGATTCGGCCTAAAAGCAGATAAGTTCCAGGTGACACCGGGCGGATTTGTGATTTCCCGATCATTTTAGTAACGCAGGCACGCTCGCTTGAATCCACAGAGGGAAGCTTGGTTATCGTACAGGAGCTTGGCCTGCTTTGGTAATGCAGTGAACATGGATGCGACTGCTTTGAGGTAGATAAGGATTAGTATGTGTGCCATGGACTCTGATTAGAACTGGACCATTTTTTTCACTTTTCTCTACAAGAACTCTGCCCTAAACGGCACTACCGCACCCTGACCGTTCAGCAGGGTGATACTTTGGGACTAAGGGCTGATGGCAATGACACTTCCTGTTTTATTTGTTATTTTATTTTGGGTTTTTTTTTCCCTGTCTTATTTGATGATCAAAGTGTCATGTGTGCGTGTGCGCGTGTGGGTATGCGCGAGTGCGTGCGAGTGAGTGAGCGAGCGCATGTTGTGTGCGACTGCCCCATGTGCGAATGCGAACGCGACTGCGAGTGCGTGCTGTGGGTGAATGCGTGTGCGCGTGTGGCGTGCAGGGAGGTTTGTGTTCGTGCCGTATGAAGAAACGTTCATCCCTCATCTTCATCATTGGCACTTAATAGAAAATTTGTGTTTTGATTTTTTCAAAAACAAACAAAACAACAACAACAAAAAAAAACAACAACATTCAAGCATGCCTTCTCTGCCAGCTTGTGCCAGTGCCTCCCATCCCATCCAGCTGCTTCATCGTGCCAGCGCTGTTACACCTGTGCTTATTATCCAAACAGCACAAATGTGGATTTCGGTGTATTGCGGTTCAGTCAGGGCCCGTGAACAATTTTGCTTTTGTATTATTTATTTATTTCCATGTCTTTTTTTTTTTTGTCTTTTTAAAAAAAATATATATATATATATTCCTGGCTTGTTATCATGCATTCTTCATTTTCTCTGTAAGCTGGATGGGGGAAATACAAAAAAAAAAAAATTGTTATGTAAAAAATAATTCATCAAGTGCTATATCTGGTATTTACATTGTTTCTCTGAATAGTCTTAAGTGGTTATTGCTTTCGGTTTTCCTCTGTAAGGACACTGCGTTTGGGCTGCACTCTACAAAGCTTTTGCAAATGCATCATCCTCCAGATCTTTATCCGTGTAGTCTGTTTGATTTCCTCCACTCTTTGGAAATAAAGCCACTGAAATATGAACACCACTCCCTCAGTCGCATTCTTATGGCTATACTGGGAGAACAGCAGCATCCGCCACTACGGCAGCTATGGGAGATGATCAGCATTTCCTTTCCTTAAAAATGTGTACAGGGATGTGACCCTGACACGCATTTCTCTTCGACAGGAAGCAACCTGTTACAAAACGGCTTTGGAACGGCGCTAATAAATACGTCGGCACGTTGTTTTTAAAAGCCGTGCATTCGGCTGTCACGCTCAGGCCGGGTATGTGAGAGCTTCACGTTCACACCGTGCTGCAGTTTTGTAGACACGGCGACTCCGATTTCCATATTTATGTCCGCGTTATGGATATACTGGCAGAGTAAGTTAGGAGTTTGCAGTGTGTGTATTTAAAAATAAATAAATAAATAAATAAATAAATAAATAAATAGAAACAAGGGGGAGAGCAATCTTATGATGTTTTTTTTCCGTATGAATTAAACATGAGCAACACTTTACGGTGCAGCTGAACGCTTTAATGTTATAGGGGTGCTGCGGTGGGTCAGGAGTGCCGAATGCTTTAACAAAACAAACAAGTAAGAGCAAATCAGAAAAAAAACAACAAAACCAAACAGGAAATCAGAAAAAAATCAACAAAACCAAACAGGAAATCAGAAAAAAGCAACAAAACCAAACAGCGAATCAGAAAAAAGCAACAAAACCAAACAGCGAATCAGAAAAAAGCAACAAAACCAAACAGCGAATCAGAAAAAAGCAACAAAACCAAACAGCGAATCAGAAAAAAGCAACAAAACCAAACAGCGAATCAGAAAAAAGCAACAAAAACAAAACAGCAAATCAGAAAAAAACACAGCAAATCAGAAAAAAGCAACAAAAACAAACAGTGAATCAGAAAAAAGCAATAAAACCAAACAGCAAATCAGAAAAAAGCAACAAAAACATACAGAAAATCAGAAAAAAAACAACAAAACCAAACAGCAAATCAGAAAAAAACAAAACCAAACAGGAAATCAGAAAAAAACAACAAAACCAAACAGGAAATCAGAAAAAAAAACAACAAAACCAAACAGGAAATCAGAAAAAAACAACAAAACCAAACAGGAAATCAGAAAAAAAACAACAAACTCAAACAGGAAATCAGAAAAAAAAACAACAAAACCAAACAGGAAATCAGAAAAAAGCAATAAAACCAAACAGCGAATCAGAAAAAAGCAACAAAACCAAACAGCGAATCAGAAAAAAGCAGTAAAACCAAACAGCGAATCAGAAAAAGCAACAAAACCAAACAGCAAATCAGAAAAAAACAAACAGCAAATCAGAAAAAAGCAATAAAACCAAACAGGAAATCAGAAAAAAACAACAAAACCAAACAGCAAATCAGAAAAAAAACAACAAAACCAAACAGCAAATCAGAAAAAAGCAATAAAACCAAACAGCGAATCAGAAAAAAGCAACAAAACCAAACAGCAAATCAGAAAAAAGCAACAAAACCAAACAGCGAATCAGAAAAAAGCAATAAAACCAAACAGCGAATCAGAAAAAAGCAACAAAACCAAACAGCAAATCAGAAAAAAACAAACAGCAAATCAGAAAAAAGCAACAAAACCAAACAGCAAATCAGAAAAAAGCAATAAAACCAAACAGCAAATCAGAAAAAAGCAACAAAACCAAACAGGAAATCAGAAAAAAACAACAAAACCAAACAGGAAATCAGAAAAAAACAACAAAACCAAACAGGAAATCAGAAAACACAAAACTAAAACCAAAAAACAGCACACAAAATACAACAAGACATCATTATTAAATGACACTGGAAAGGGGAGGTGCTTATTGAACACGATGTACGACGATCACGAGGAAAAAGAATTCCAATTTTTTTGTTTGTTGTCTAGTTTCTGTAGCAAAAATAATTGAATACAAAGCTATTAGAGTGATGTTATCATGGTGATGAGTAATTCTCTCTGGTGAATAACCCGGCTAACTTCAGGCTAGTGTTTAGCACCTGCGTACTCTATTAACGTTGTGGATCGGCAAGGCCTGTGATGCTTAGTAAGGACCCTTTCTGAGGACCTCCCCGTTTCATTTCGCGTCAGTTTTGCTGTGTTTCTGACTTTCCTGTCGTGTTTTTGCTTTGTCAATATGTTTTGCACGCACAGGCCACGATTTCCGAATACTGAAATTAAGTACTGCATGAACTCTTTACAGTTCTGAATTAACTCCTACAGTGCTGAACGAACTTTTAGAGCACACGAATTAACACCTAGAGCGCTGAATTAACCTCCGATGTGTCGACGTAACTTTTAGAGTGCCGAATTAAGACCTGTGCCGAATCAAGTCTTTATAGTTCCGAATTAACGCTTATGGTACTGAACAAACTCTTAAAGTTCTGAATTGCTGAAACAAAATGAAACCACTTAAATAAACATTCTCAGGCCTAATGCTAATGCAGAGCTGATTCAGTCATTTTCCACGCTCGCCCTCTAAACTAACTAACTATCATTTTAACAGTTTTTTTTTTTTTAATCAGTATTAATATCCATAAAGGTCTACTGTAACGCAAAACTAATCCCCTGAAGAGGATTATCTTAGGCTGTGATGCATGTGGGGTCTCCCAGCCTAAAACCAAAATAATTGGAACTGTGATAATAAAAAAAATACCACAATCTAGTACCACACACGAGCCTCCTACCCAGCAGATTTTGATCACAATTGGGTGGCTCTAAACACAATATAACCTGGCTAATCTGATCAGTTAGGGTGATCCATCATGGCAACCCTGATCAAATTCGACCTGATCAACCTCAGCCAATCACAACGCAGATTCGACCCGATCAGCCTAATGTGTGATCAGTTTGGAATTCCGTCTGATCTAATTAGACCGATCAGCACCACTGTCCCCATAACTCATTAAATTGTAAATCTGGCAACCCAAGCTGATGCGCTGATATAATAAACAATAACAATAAACAATCAAACAAAAAAAATAAATAAACTAAACCTGTCTTTTTCTCTCTCTGTAATCTATACCACCAAAGGAGCCGTTCTGCAACACCGGGACATTTTTACAACACAAATTCTAGGTTTTTTTCTCCGGAGGACGTTTCATCTAGAACCTTTTTTTGGTTCCATATAATTTTCTAACAGTGGGTACATTTTCATTATTTATATATTTCGAGGGGAAAAAAAAAACCCTGTGGCTACTAATTTATAGTGCCATTTATTTATAGAGATTTAGGTTTTAATTGATACTGATTATTCGGTATAGCTAGAGATTTATATTTAAAGTCTTATAACATATTGTATGTGTTCAGCAAGACAATATTTATTATTTATTATCTGCGATTTTATACACCATATGGCTAAAAGTATGTGGAAACCTGACCATCACACACATATGTGGTTCTTCCCCAGACTGTTGCCACAAAGTTTGACGCAAACAATCGTATAGAATGTCTTTGTATGCCGTAGCGTTACAATTTCCCTTCACTGGAACTAAGAGGCTCAGACCTGTTCCAGCATGAAGACATGGTGTGCCAAGGTTGGACTGGAAGAACTCGAGTGTCCTGTACAGAGCCCTGACCTCAACCAAACTGAACACTTTTAAGATGAACTGGAACGCCGGCTGCGCCCCAGACCTCCTCGCCGAACATCAGTGCCTGACCTCACCAACGCTCTTGTGGCTGAATGAACACGAATCCCCAACACCACACACAAATCTAGTGGAAAGTCTTCCCAGAAGAGTGGAGGTTATTATAACAGGTCAAATAAATCTGGAATGCGATGTTCAGCAAGCACATATGGTTGTGATGGTCAGGTGTCCACAAACTTCTGGCCATATAGTGTAGTGTAGTGTAAAATATTGAGAATAATCACACAGTGAAAAAATCGACGACACGCTCATGGTCGTATCCACCGTTGAGGTCACCGGGGTCCGGACCTCGGGATTTTTTCCGAGCTGTATATTAAAAGTCATAAAATAACTGCCTAAGATATTACAATGCAAAGATAACCGACCTTCTCAGGTGACTTTTCGGCCAGCATCCAGAAATACAGAGACATGGATTACGTTTACACGGACAGCAGTAATCTAATTATTGATCTTATTCTGAATAAGACGATATTCTGATTAAGGTGTTTACATGAGTCGCTTTTAGAATACTCCTTTCATGTTCCCGTGTTACGTGTTATAGAACATAGATCGATTAACGGCGCACGTCATTACGTCCCCGCGCCACGCCGTCCGACGTCCCTCCAGAATTTCACGTATCGATGTACAGTTGGTCTTCGTTATGGAACCGTATACAGTTTTGGGAGTTTTTATTTGTAATTTTACGAAAGCTTTAAGTGCGGTTAATTATTTGTCGTGCTGTACGTGCAAATAGACGACTGCTTGAAGCCTTGGGCTGCGTCCCAAACCGCGTACTTACCGTCTATATAGTAGCCGAGATACATGTATTTCTCCTACTACAGGCCTATAGTAGGCAAGTACGCGGTTTGGGACGCAGCCGTGCTCTCTTGTTTGCCGTCAAACGGTCGAGCGCTGCCGTGTGAGATCGTGTCCTGTCTCACAATGCGGTGAAAACTCCCACACGACGTTAATAGTGTGATTAAGGTGGGTACGTGTCTGTGATACACGTCGATAATGCGACTAAAACAGGAAAACTCCACACGTCTTAATTCCCTTCGTGTTTACTTCGAGTGTGACTTTAATCGGATTAAGGTCATCAATAATCTCTGTTTACATGCTAGTTTCTTAATCAGAGTATCGTCTTAATCGGGTTCATATCGGATTATCGTCGTCCATGTAAACGTACTGAGTGTCACTTCAGCCAACTCGGCTCGCCGCAAGGCCATGGTGAACCGGGAGAAACGCTTCACCTTCGTACTGGCGGTGGTAATCGGCGTGTTCGTCGTCTGCTGGTTCCCTTTCTTCTTTTCCTACAGCCTGCAAGCCGTGTGTCCCGAAACGTGCACGCTTCCCAAGCCGGTCTTTACGTTCTTCTTCTGGATCGGCTACTGCAACAGCTGCCTCAACCCCGTCATCTACACCATTTTCAACAAGGACTTCCGCAGAGCCTTCAAGAAGATTCTTTGCAAAAACACCAAGGGTACGTTCTTTTAATGCGCATCTGGTGGAGAAAAAAAAACAACCCCAAACTATTTAAAATAGAGAAAAAGCACAACTTCTTTGTAAGAGTGTAAATAAGAGGCTCTTTGTATAGCTGCGCGATGACGAAGCACATTATATTGTTTTTGATAAATGTTGGTCGACAGAGTCAGACTGTGAATTCATGCGGACTCTTGCGGGTTTACAGTATTCCACTGCTCCTGCCACAAATGCACAATGGACAGCAGAGGGTGAACATGATTTCATCAAGACGAGAACAAAAAAAAAGATTGCGCACCTGTGACGATCCCATAAAAACAACGGGAGCACGACGCAATAGTGTCGCTCTTCTTCGCCTTTCCAAGAACACCTGCCCTCAGGGATAGTAAGTGCACGAGTTTCAATCCAAACAGTCTTATTTGATATTTGATGCTGTGCGATATGCGAACGAACGTGTCCTGTGGGTGAATGCGTATGAGCATGCGACGTTCAGTGAGCTTTGTATTCGTGCCTTAGGCCCCGCCCCCTGCTTTTTTCCTGTCTTTTTTTTTGTACAAAATTGTTTCATTTTTAAATTGAGGTTGCATAACTCATAAGAATGTTGTTTGGTATAAGTAGGGTATTTTTCCATGAATTTAGACTCAGGTGTATCGGGACTGGGATCCTGCAGGACCCAGCACAAAAAATCTCGAGAGCAGGCGGGACAAAAAAATGAACATGTTCGTTAACATGGGAGCATATTTGCTGCTTGTTTACAAAGTTCCTTTATTCATTCTTAGTACATTTCTTTATCCTGTTGCCATCGAAATGGCTGATTTGTTATAACTGGCAACCCACCAATTAAGGGTGGCACTCTGGTACATTGCTGCGTCAAAGCACAAAGCTTCCTGAGCTTGGATTACTGTCTTTGTGCAGTTCCACCAAGTTCCTCCCTGAACCATACCAGTAGGTGGATTGGATATGTGAAAGTGTGTGCCGTGTGATGGAGTGGCGCCCCATCCAGGGTGTATTCCCACTGCACTGACGGAGTTGCTGGAACCCTGACCAGGAGAAAGTGCTTACTCATAAAGTGGGAGCAGATGGGAGTGAGATTAAAAAAATGGTCCGATATGTATTTTTACTCCAGTGCAAGACTAACAAAACAAAAGTCGGGTCCAAAACATCCATCCATCCATCCATCCATCCATCCATCCATCCATTTTCTATACCGCTTATCCTACATAGGGTCGCAGGGGAACCTGGAGCCTATCCCAGTGGAGGTCCCAAATATATCTCGACTATATTTGGGGTAACCATAAAGGTACGTTTTGTCAATCATTGAAGTCATTTTTTATTTATTTTTAACCACAGCGTTTCTTGAAACTCAAACAAAAGGAAACATCAGGCATCCAGTCGCTGGAAGAAGTGCCGACACTGCGTTTTTACTGCTCAGTGATGGAGGGCCAGACTCTGTTGATGTGGGGTCCAAATATTTCACTGACCTTTTCGTTTTTGATTCAGAGCACTCTCATGAAAAGGTACCGTGATTAAAAAAACTAACCGACAATAAACGGGACAAATGTGGCCTTTATGTGCACTTTGCTTTTATAAACAGAGCGCTGAGCCAAACAGCTCTGAACTTGAGCCAGGGGTCGGTTGAAGAGAGAGGAAGAGAGGGAGGGCGAGTTTGGTGTTTAGTAATTGCATGAAGCATTTTCCTTTAATTATTAATGAGCACTTTGCTCGGTGCCAGTAAACAGTTCCGTGTGAATATCTCGCCTAACATTTTGTGTATATATTTTTTTTGCTTTCCACGCAGATTTAGCCTTGTAATTGCTAAGCTGTGGCCTAGAGAGAAAGTGGATCAGGGGCATGTATTTATAAATGTGGAATCATCGCTCCGTGGGGATTTGTTGTCTTACTGAGACTCATCCCTCCGAGCTAGCTTATGTAATTTTTTTTTTTCTTAAATTCTTACAGCTTTCCAGCTTCTGTAATTCTCAGCTCTAAACACTTTCGTCGCGTCTTAGAGGAAAGTTGGCGAGTTGCGCGAAAGGTGTCGAGGGTGTTACAAAGGGTGGAAGATGAAAGAAAGGAAGAAAAAGAAAAAAGAAAAACGCAAACAACATTTTCAGAGTACTCTCGTAGATTCACTTTAAAGCAAGTTAATTACAGCTTCTGTGTAAGTACAGGAGATTGAAAAGGCCCCAAGACTCTTAGTAGAACGAGGTGAAGAGGTAGCTTACGGGAGAAAAACGGCACAAGTGCACACAAGTGCAAGAACGTGTTAGAGAATAAAGATAAGGAGTAAAGAAAAAAAAAAAAAACAGTCCTTAAATTATACGATTGTTCTCTCCGTCTCGCTCTTTCTCTCGCTCCAGTCTGTATCGATGACCATGAAGACTATCAACAGGTGTCACGGTTCAAAGGTAGAGACGGAAGCAAGCGCAGATTCTCGAACATTTAATAAACAAACAAACAACAAAACAAAGACATTAAGACAACTAGGCAAAATACCGTGGCTAAGCCTAAACATAAACAATGAAACAAAACATAGTACAGGGGCAAAGGTCAAGATAGACAATACGTAAGATGAGGAAGCAGTACAAACAGTGACTATATATATATATATATATATATATATATATATATATATGTATATATATAAACAGAAACGTGATACAGGTGCAGGTGGTCATGTGACAGTGATGTAGTATGGTGCAGTGTCTGCTGGGAAATGAAGTCCAGAGTTACCTCCTTGATACATGACAAAAGGTGTCTTGATTGATTAATTCATGAAGAAATGCGGATTTGGATTTTGATATTAATAAATAATGAACATAAGAGGACTCATTAAATTAATGAAGCCATGCCACAGTGAAATATTTCACTGCAATATTTGCAATATAATACAATATTACAGCGCGATATCCTGCATTGACTCTCTTGCATTTTTACCGCTAATGTATTTATAAAAAAATATCACATTCATTCCTTGTCACTATTATACTCTTTACCTGTTTGCTACTGCAATAACTGCGATGTCCTTATTTGCTATAAACTGATCTAATCTGAATACTCAGTCAACGCATGTCAGGTTTATATTTACACCTTTTAAATGAAAAATGCTCCTATCTTCTGCACTACCTGTTATATCGGACACTCCCACACTAAAACTGTGTACTGCTCGGCGCTACACTGCCGCTTACTGTGAATATTGTCCTGTCTTAGTAGTGCTGTACTGTCCTGTGTTGTTAGCACACGTCTTCACGTGCACTTTATGTAAAAAACGTGTAGATCTCGTTTAGTTCCGTGTCGTCCCGTGTGGTTAGCGTGCTGTTTTATGTAGCACCGTGGCCCTGGAGGAACGCTGTTTCATTTCGCTGTGTACTGTACCGACTGTGTATGGTTGAAATGACAATAAAATGAACTATTAAAGGTCTAGTAAAGGTATATTCAAAGCCGAATTGAGTCGGTCCATGTTTCACAGAAACATTCACAGAGTCAGGGGTGTCACAGAGACCCGAGTTTCTCCTCCGAGCTGATGTCTTGATGGATAACGAAAGTGTCCTTGTGATTGACGTTTTCGCCAGTAGCACACACGAGGAACGGAGCAGTGGAAGATACAATATCCCGTCATCGTGATATTATCTGGCTGTTGAATGATCCTCAGCACAACAGTGACACTGATATGGTTTTGTGCGTGTATGTGTGTGTGTGTGTGTGTGTGTGTGTGTGTGTGTGTGTGTGTGTGTGGTGCGTCACTATTTTATATTTTACACCTGATAATTTGCTCCAAGTGCTGTTTTTTTGTGTTTGTTTTTTTTCAAAATCCTTCATGTAAGCAGTTTATTGTGTCATCATTACAACAATAACGTGGACTACGGGTCACATGACGCGGATTAACCAATACAAATACAGCATTCTGTATTTAATAGACTTCACACGGTGACGTGACAGTCAGTGACTGCTATGTAAAAACTGTAGATGATAAACGCGTAGAAAAGGACTGCAAAGAACATTTTGAGTAGTAACGGAGTTCTAAATGATCATAGCACGGCGCTGTTGAGTTCTCGAATCTGATTGGTCAGAAATTTGTCGGCAGGTCTGACGGTAGTTCCGGCTACTTCACATTATTAATGCCCTCGTTCTAATATGTTATCGTTTCTATAGTAACAACTCATTCCCGGGGACTTATTATGAAAAGAATAATAATCAGATAAATAAACGTTTTTTGTTGTTGTTTTTTTAAGGAGAGAGAAATGTATTCGAAGAAAGTTATTGTGTAGCTTTTTGTAAGGAAACATTTATCATTCGCCATATTTTTTTTTTTTCGGTCACTGATTCTGTCATCCCTGAGTGTTTTATTCTTTTATTTTTCATGATTATTATTTTTTTCAACGCGTCAGTCTGCCGATGAACAGTGTCGATTGTGCGAGTATCATGTTTACAATAATCGCTGTAGAGGCTGAATAAAAATGACAGCTGTGCAGTCGAAACACCGAGTTACTGTATCTCCTCCAGCCACTTCTGCGTGTCACACTCTTTAATAAGGCTGTAATACGAGGAAATGCCTGCACGCACATCCAGCGTCTAAGCCACTTAGGATTTCGATCGCTGCACGTAATCTCCTCGGTTCCCTAGATTCCTTCCTAATATTTCTCCTGCTTGTTTGTTGTTGTGTTTATGCAAAATGCATACAGTATTCGCTCAGCTCTGGAGATGAGGGAGAGATGGAGGGAGAAGAGCAGATTTTGGCAGACGCACGGGGACAGGAAGTGCAAAGCGTGTTCAGTCACGGCCTCATCACGTACCACATATCAGCATCTCGCACAGCTCGGCCGGGTCCGTCCTAATCCACTGAGGGAAGCTTGTTTTAGCACACGTCCAAACCCCATGGTATCCATTGTCCATCTGGGTGAACAGCTAGGACGGCAAAAATCCCCAGCGTTGATTTAACCCTTACCGTGTTGGATTAACTCTTACAGAAGAGTTTAAAAAAACCAAAAAACCTAAGACGTACACGATCTTCCCCTTTATCCCCAATGTAGAATTTTTGCACTGAAAGCTAACGTAGCTAATAAATAAAAAACGGATATCTACCAGCTACCAACGCTCATGCGAACTGCGTAGCTAAATCGATACAATCTCCTCAAAACACACCGGTGGGCTTCCTTTGGACTCCGCGTTACAAAAGTTACATGAGCGGAACACTTTCTGAGGTAGTTCACTCGTACAGTAGAGCTGCATTAAGGCTCTCTTAGTTACATTATGGCTGTTAAGGCTTCGGTAAGTCAAATCACTACTCTTTATAAACGTGTTGAGCTGAAAAGCATGTCAGAATGCACAGCATGTTTAACCTTGAGGGGGAGGGGCTACACCAGCGGAAGACCATACTGGGTTCCGCTTCTGTCATCCAATAGCACAGGAATCTGAGGCTACAATGGGCACAGGCTCCGGTAATCTGCACAGTCGAAGAAGGAGAACATCGCCTGTTCTGATGAATCTCATTTTCTGCTGCGACATGCAGACGGTAGGGTCGGAATCTGACATTAACAGCATGAAACCCTTAGACTCAACCTTGCCTTGTGTCAAGACTTCAGAGTGGTGGTGGTGGTGGTGGTGTAATGGTGTGGGGAATTTTTTTTCTTGGGCCGTTAATAAGTACCAATCGTAGCCTATCTGAGAATTCTTGCTGAACACATGCAAGCCTTTATTATTTACCCATCGAATAATGGATGTCGCACAGCGTAACTCGTTTCTCATTCGGAGATGCTTTTCGAATTGTGAACATTGTCCGTCCCCCCCCCCCACACACACAAACTGTTTCTTTAAACTACCTCCCAAAGCGTGCCACGCTTATCACGTTTGTCTGTGTCCGGCTGGATTTATTGAAACACCGCATGTGATAATTCCACACAGCGCGGGGATTAAATCGACTCAGTGGGTTGCCGCATGAGTCACGGAGGATTTAATGGATTTGCCTAAATCTCATAAAATGAGCAAAGACTGAGTGTTTATTCATAAAAGGTGCCCTTACTGTACGTACACCATGCTTCTGCTATAGATACACCAGGTGACGGGTAAACATAGAGCGGTGGTCCCTGTCTGTAATCCCTTTTTTATAACAAACACTGTACTAAAATAGGTTTTACACACGTACAGAACATTGCTCATTTTGATTGTACTGACACCCAGACAAGTGCTGGGTTGCTAAAACAATAGCTTTATGTGCAAGACAAACACTAGCTCCATGTCCACGACGGAACGGTATTTACGAATTTATCTATTTATTTATTTATTTATTTATTTATTTCCGAGCAAATTCTGGCGACACGAGGCGAGCTTGAACATTCGTCCGTTTCCATGTTTATTTTTTTTTTTTTTTCTTTTCTTTTTTTTTTTTTTTCGGCTGCGACTCTGGGAAGATGGAACAGAAGCTCGGAGGCCTGAAAGAATGCCAAGAGGTCCCAGATCGCTCTGATCCTCAATTAGGAAGAAGCTGTGTGCTGCTGGAGCACATGCGCTCATTACGTGGAATGTGAGTTTATTTTTATTAAAAAAAAAAAAAAGAAAAAAAAAAAGGCAAGTATATAGCATGACACGGTGCTACATATACCGTATAAGCGCCTTTCGTATTTGCCGAGAGCTTTTGATTTAGCAACTCGATTCCTGTTAATACCGCACGCTAAGGTTTGAAACCTTTTTTTTAATTCCATTAGCTTTTATTTACGAGGGCTTCACTGCTTTAGAGTGAAGTGACTGTACTGTAGCTTTCGTTCCTCATGCTGTGCAAGAGCTTTAAATAACAGCGTTGATCATATCTCCCTCTCGCCACGGCTAAAAACCTTTTATCTGATCATACGGCTCAGCGGCATCTCATTATCCAGCAGAAATCATGTAGGTACTTTCAGAGCGTGTGGAAAAAAAGGTTCATGTGAGCAGCAGTTGCTAGCACATGTTAACCTTTGCTCTTGTAAAATGGCAGCTGTGGACCAAGAGGACAGACGTACTATAAATAAATCGCTAATATGGAAGGAAGTATGTTCTTTAATAAAATCTTGCTTTTGAGCTTGATTGGTAATATGATGGATATTACACGGTGGATTGACAAACTATTTATATATACATATATATATCAGCTGCTAATCAGCTATGAGCGTTTCATGCTAATCAGATTTTGCTCTGACTTGCACATCACTTTTAAGTTAGCATAACAATGTACGCAGCGGCTGTAGTCAGGGACAGATTAGTACAAATCCTGTGTCTTTGGTCAGGAATGTACCGACTGACCAGAGTACATTCGTTGTCTGTAGGGTGAGTGTGTGCGCGATTGAGTCCTGTGATGGGTGTCCCCCATCTTGTGCCCCGAGTGCCCTTAGATAGGCTCCCGGCTCCCCTGCATCCCTGTGTCGGATAAGCAGTACAGAAAATGGATGGATGGATGGATGGATGGTCCATTTTAGTTTGGAGTTTGTTTTTAACGCGACTCATGAGGTAAAGTGAACATTCTCTGGCTTCTCTCTGGCTTGTCTATCCCCCTTAAGTTTTCTCGTTGACAAACTTACATTTACGTCTACATTTATTCGTTTAGCGGACGCGTTTATCCAAAGCGACTTACAATTGTGGAAATACAAGCGAAGCGATATATCGAGCAGAGAACAATACAAGTCGTGCTACCGTACAAGATCCATTCATTGAGTTCCAGAAGAAGCAAAGTGCGCAGAGTCGAGGTGTAAGTGCAATTTGTTTATTTATATATATATATATATATTTGTATGGGTCGGTTAGGTGTTGACGGAAGAGGTGGGTCTTTAGCTGTTTTTTGAAGATGGTGAGAGATTCTGCGGTCCGGATTGAGGTCGGAAGTTCATTCCACCACTGAGGAACTGTTAGCATGAAGGTTCTGGAAAGGGACCTTGAGCCACGCTGAGTAGGCTCTACTAAGCGTCGGTCGTTAACCGATCGCAGATTGCGTGAGGGAACGTAAGCCTTCAGGAGAGAGTTGAGGTAGGAGGGTGCTGTTCCAGACAAGGTCTTGTAGGTGAGCATCAAAGCCTTGAATTTGATACGGGCGTCTACAGGAAGCCAGTGGAGCGAGATGAAGAGCGGTGTGACATGGGTTCTCTTGGGCTGGTTGAAGACGAGGCGTGCTGCTGCATTCTGAATCATCTGAAGGGGTTTGATGGAGCTGGCCGGGAGACCCGAGAGTAGTGAGTTGCAGTAGTCCAGTTTGAGATAACAAGAGCCTGGACTAGTATCTGTGTAGCCTGTTCGGTGAGGTACGGTCTGATTTTCTTGATGCTGTACAGGATGAACCTACACGACCGTGCAGTTGTTGAGATGTGGTCTGTAACTTAACTAAACTTACTGGAAGCCAGTGTTTCACATGATCTTTTCCATCATCTGGATGTCCGAATACATGTGCATCACTTACCTGGATGGACTATGGGAAGAAGGTAAGCTGATTGAGGAAGTGTGATGCTCTGGGCAATGTTCTGCTGGGAAACCTTGGGTCCTGGACATCTGTGGGATGTCCTGGACAAACAAGTCCAGTTCAAGGAGGCCCGACCTAAAGGATGCAAAGGACGTAAAGGATCAGCTGCTAATGTCTTGGTGCCAGATACCACAGCACACCTTCACAGGTCTTGTGGAGTCCATGCCATGTGTGATTGTTCCATGATGGGTTTTGCTTGACAGTATTCCTAGACCCCTAGTGGTTAGCACATGAACCACTAGGACCCTCACACCGCCAGGGTCGGGGTTCGATTCCCGCGGCTCTGTGTGGGCGGAGTTTGCATGTTCTCCCCGTGCTGCGGGGGTTTCCTCCGGGTACTCCGGTTTCCTCCCCCAGTCCAAAGACATGCATGGTAGGCTGATTGGCGTGTCTAAAGTGTCCGTAGTGTATGAATGGATGTGTGAGCGTGTATGTGATTGTGCCCTGCGATGGACTGGCACCCTGTCCAGGGTGTACCCCGATGCTCCCTGGGATAGGCTCCAGGCTCCCCTGCGACCCTGAAAAGGAGTAAGCGGTTGAAGATGGATGGATGGATGGATGGTTTTGCATGGGAACGTTGTTATTGTGAATGAAGTTGCACTGTAACCTAAGGTAACCTTTATTTTTCTACAGCACTGTCTGAAACTTGTACCGAATTTGCTCAAGCTAATGTGCAATCTGGGTGTATTTATTGCTTTTTCCCCTCAATTTACTCATTACTTGGATGTCTTTACCCTGTAATATGCTAACGCATCAGCAATCTGCAGGGCCAAAGGCTGACCGTGCCTTCTTCAGACATCTGCCATGTTTTTCTCGAGCCACTGGATTTCCTGCCAAATATCTGTGTACATGGAGGAGAGGGCTAAACACTTTTCACTCTCCGGCTTCTTCTCTAATGCTGATGAAGTGTCTAACTAATGGGCTTTTAACCTGCGGAGGCGCAGAGCGATGCAGCACGGCTGCTGATTTAAATAGCCGCTATGGCACAGGTCACAGGAGTGATCCATCAAATTATCATACCAGACCGGCAGAGGAGGAAGAGTCGAACAGCAGAGTCGCACGGCAACCTCACGGGAAAGAAAACACAACTCACATGTGAAATTCGCTTGTGGTTTTTAGACATGTTATGATTCGCTCTTTTTCACATGCAGTGCACGTTTCTATCGCACGTGATTTGTCTTTTTGCACATGATTAATTTCACGTGTTTTTTAATGCACGTGATTTATTTATTTATCGTCACGTGATTGTTTTTGTTGCGCGTGATTGTTTTCTTTCGTGTCACGTGTGATTTTATTGCACATGATTCACTTCTTGTCACGTGAATTTTTTGCACATGATTATTTTCTTTCTCGTCGCGTGCATTTTTTTGCACACGATTATTTTCTTTCTTGTCACGTGCATTTTTTTGCACGATTATTTTCTTTCTCGTCGCGTGCATTTTTTTGCACACGATTATTTTCTTTCTCGTCACGTGCATTTTTTTGCACACGATTATTTTCTTTCTTGTCACGTGCATTTTTTTGCACACGATTATTTTCTTTCTCGTCACGTGCATTTTTTTGCACACGATTATTTTCTTTCTCGTCGCGTGCATTTTTTTGCACACGATTATTTTCTTTCTCGTCGCGTGCATTTTTTTGCACACGATTATTTTCTTTCTCGTCGCGTGCATTTTTTTGCACACGATTATTTTCTTTCTCGTCACGTGCATTTTTTTGCACACGATTATTTTCTTTCTCGTCACGTGCATTTTTTTGCACACGATTATTTTCTTTCTCGTCACGTGCATTTTTTTGCACACGATTATTTTCTTTCTCGTCGCGTGCATTTTTTTGCACACGATTATTTTCTTTCTCGTCACGTGCATTTTTTTGCACGATTATTTTCTTTCTCGTCACGTGCATTTTTTTGCACGATTATTTTCTTTCTCGTCACGTGCATTTTTTTGCACATGATTATTCTCTTTCTCGTCACGTGCATTTTTTGCACATGATTATTCTCTTTCTCGTCACGTGCATTTTTTTGCACAATTATTTTCTTTCTCGTCACGTGCATTTTTTTGCACATGATTATTTTCTTTCTCGTCACGTGCATTTTTTTGCACACGGTTATTTTCTTTCTCGTCACGTGCATTTTTTTGCACATGATTATTTTCTTTCTCGTCACGTGCATTTTTTTGCACATGGTTATTTTCTTTCTCGTCACGTGCATTTTTTTGCACATGATTATTTTCTTTCTCGTCACGTGAATTTTTTTGCACGATTATTTTCTTTCTCGTCACGTGCATTTTTTTGCACGATTATTTTCTTTCTCGTCGCGTGCATTTTTTTGCACACGATTATTTTCTTTCTCGTCGCGTGCATTTTTTTGCACACGATTATTTTCTTTCTCGTCGCGTGCATTTTTTTGCACACGATTATTTTCTTTCTCGTCGCGTGCATTTTTTTGCACATGATTATTTTCTTTCTCGTCACGTGCATTTTTTTGCACACGATTATTTTCTTTCTCGTCACGTGCATTTTTTTGCACACGATTATTTTCTTTCTCGTCGCGTGCATTTTTTTGCACACGATTATTTTCTTTCTCGTCGCGTGCATTTTTTTGCACACGATTATTTTCTTTCTCGTCGCGTGCATTTTTTTGCACATGATTATTTTCTTTCTCGTCACGTGCATTTTTTTGCACGATTATTTTCTTTCTCGTCACATGCATTTTTTTGCACATGATTATTCTCTTTCTCGTCACGTGCATTTTTTTGCACATGATTATTCTCTTTCTCGTCACGTGCATTTTTTTGCACGATTATTTTCTTTCTCGTCACGTGCATTTTTTGCACATGATTATTCTCTTTCTCGTCACGTGCATTTTTTTGCACGATTATTTTCTTTCTCGTCACGTGCATTTTTTTGCACATGATTATTTTCTTTCTCGTCACGTGCATTTTTTTGCACATGGTTATTTTCTTTCTCGTCACGTGCATTTTTTTGCACATGATTATTTTCTTTCTCGTCACGTGCATTTTTTTGCACGATTATTTTCTTTCTCGTCACGTGCATTTTTTTTGCACACGATTAATTTCTTTCTCGTCACGTCAATTTTTTTTGCACACGATTATTTTCTTTCTCGCCACGTGAATTTTTTTGCACACGATTATTTTCTTTCTCGTCACGTGCATTTTTTTGCACACGATTATTTTCTTCCTCGTCACGTGCATTTTTTTGCACACGATTATTTTCTTTCTCTTCACGTGCATTTTTTTGCACACGATTATTTTCTTTCTCGTCACGTGCATTTTTTTGCACACGATTATTTTCTTTCTCGTCACGTGCATTTTTTTGCACACGATTATTTTCTTTCTCGTCACGTGCATTTTTTTGCACACGATTATTTTCTTTCTCGTCACGCGAATTTTTTTGCACGATTATTTTCTTCCTCATCACGTGATTTTTTTTTGCACATGATTATTTTCTTTCTCGTCACGTGAATTTTTTTGCACATGATTATTTTCTTTCTCGTCACGTGAATTTTTTTGCACGATTATTTTCTTTCTCGTCGCGTGCATTTTTTTTGCACATGATTATTTTCTTTCTCGTCACGTGATTCCCCCCCCCCGTACACTTCGCATGTGACTACATTTTTACATTTATTTCTTATTTATTTTGGAAAGGCTTTTGTGTGTAAAAATTTTTTTAAGCTTTCTAAACCAACCCAGTTGAATATATTTCTGGTCTTGCCCCCTGCTCACCTGTGACGTGTACTCTGTGTGTGGATTTGCCTTGGGTTAATGGTGTCTGCCCGTTTCAGCACCTCTTCTGTGGCTTCTAATAACAAGTCCTGGAAAGGCTTCAGTAAATATCCTCTCGGTTTGCGTCCTCTCACCTCACCTCAGGTGATACACCCACGTCCTCACAGCTTGCACCGCTCCACAGGAAACTCAATTACACTTACATTCTAAAGTGGGACAAAAAAAAAAGCAAGCCAAAATAATGAACAACTATTTTCTTTAATAAATCGCGTCGCTCGCGGTGGCAGAGAGGAGTCGTAGAGAGAGGCAGAGGTTCACCTGTCAACATGTCACGGGTTCAAATCAGAGAGGTAGTTAGGAGGAATATGTACAGAGAAAAACAACACTGAAATGTCAGAGCTCATAATAACAATACAAAAACGATGACAATAATACAAATCTGCTTTATTTATAGCGCAGCTTTCATACATTTAAAACTGCAGATCGAAGCGGTTTACAGTGTGAATAAAAAACAAACAAACAAAAAAACAGAAATAAAGAAACAAAAAGTGACCCCCAAAAAATTAGGCAATATGTAATAGCAGGAACAGAAAGCAAAGGATAGTAACATAAAATCTAAAAATAGAAAAATACACATAATGAAATGCATTTTAAAAAAACTTGATCGTTGTCATTCTTTTACAATAATTAAAATAATATAACATAGGCCTACTAAATAAACAAATAATGGCAATATACAGAATATATATATATATATAGTCAGTATCTGGTGTCTCCTCCAGCTGCTTTAAGTACTACGGTGCAGCTCGTCCTCATGGACTGCACCAGATTGGTCAGTTCTTGCTCTGAGATGTTCCCTCACTCTTCCACCAAGTTCTCGATCGCGTCTGGACGGACACACGGTCGGCTGTCCTTCCTGTCTCCCTGTAGCACCGTCTTAGGCGTCTTACATTACAGACATTGCAGTTTATCGCTCTGGACACATCTGCAGTCGTCATACCTCCCTGCAGCAGGTCTATGGCATGTTCACGCAGGTGAGCGGGAACCCTAGACATCTTTCTTCTGGTGTTTTTCAGAGTCAGTAGAAAGGGCTCTTTAGTGTCCTAACTTATTGTAACTGTGACCGTCATCTCCTCCCGCCTGTAAACTGTTCATGTCTTATGGACTGTTCCACAGGTCCATGTGCAATAACTGTTTATGGTTCATCGAAAAAACCAATGACCCCTTTCCGATAAAGATCTGTAAAGCTTATTCGGATTTTATAAAATGATCGTTAAAATACAGTGTCCTGAAAAAGGGGCGTTAACGGAAGCTATCATGTTGAATGCAAATTTGAAATTGATCTCTGCCTAACAAATTCATTTTCCCTTTAAACACCTTTGTAATGACATTATATTATGTAATGTGTTGAGTACTATTTTGTCATATTATGTCAATATGTACTGTGTTGTGTAGTATTATGTCAGATTATGTAATAATTATGCATAATAATAATAATAATAATAATAATAATAATTTTCTGTAAAATAAGCAGCCTCGTATTTAAGTCTAAAGGAGACATGTTTAGTGATTGGTTGAATTGTGTTTCTGGATTAAAGACATTTAAATCTGGTTTTCGCAGGTTATTAATAACTTTTATGAGTCAATGTGACGTTCAGCACAGGAAGGAGGGCGACACGGAGAGATTTAACTGACATCACATGACTCCATCCATTAACTATATAAACACCATAAAGACCAAATATTCAGTCATGTTCTCCTTCCTCGCCTCCCCTCCTCGTCTCTCTGAGAACGCACGGGAAGGACACCAGAAACATTTCCCTGAACACGTTTGCAGAATGACACTTCCTCTCATCATTTACTTTCCTCCCCTTTTTTTTTTTCCTTTTTCATCTCTTTTTCGCTTTGCTGAGCTGAAGAATGGACGATTGAGGAGTCAAGGAGGAGAGAGGGAGAGAGAGAGAGAGCGAGAGAGAGAGAGATGTGAGGATGCTGTAAATAAAAAAAAAACTCAGAGGAGGAGAGCTGAGAAACGAGTGATTCAGGAAGAGAGTGAAGAGGAGAGAAAGAAAACAGCCAGTCAAACAGCAACAAGAGTAGCCTGGTGTAATGGTTGGGGGGGGGGGACAGGACGTGAAAGAGGGATGGGCTATGATGGCAAATACACACAGTAACGGGGAGAAAAGGAGAGCAAGAGGAAAAGTTATTAATAGTTAGGGAGAGAGGAAAAAATGAGAGTGACGGGAAAAGGAAGAAAGATGAACGTGTGTGAGAGATGTAAAGAGAGTCAAGTTAAGATAAAGAAGACACAGAGAGAGACACAGAAAGACAGAGAGCGGGAGAGAGAGATGAGACAAAGAGAGAAAAAGAGAGGGAGAGACAGACCCAGAGAGAGAGAGAGATAAAGACAGATAAAGAGAGTCAAGTTAAGATAAAGACGACACACAGAGAGAGACACAGAAAGACAGAGAGAGAGAGAGAGAGAGAGAGAGAGAGAGAGAGAGAGAGAGAGATGAGCCAAAGAGAGAAAAAGAGAGGGAGAGACAGACCCAGAGAGAGAGAGAGATAAAGACAGATAAAGAGAGTCAAGTTAAGATAAAGACGACACACAGAGAGAGACACAGAAAGACACAGAGAGAGATGAAGAGGGAGACAAAGAGAGGAAAAGAGAAGGAGAGACAGACCCAGAGAGAGAGACAGATAAAGAGAGATAGAGAGACAGAGAGAGACGTTGACGGAGAGATAGACGTATGTAGAGCAAGACATAGAGAACGACAAAGACATGGACACAGAGAGACACAGAGAGAAAGAGACAGACAGAAAGTGAGACAACGTGAGAGACACAGGGAGACAGAGAGCGAGAAAGAGAGAGAGAGAGAGAGAGAGAGAGGATGCAGCAGGAGTGACAGACTGACGGATATAAAGCTCTTTAAGTCATTGAGTCTGTGTGTCATTACAGTGGAGGATTTTACTCACAGCCACTCAGAGGCAGAGGAACAGAGGGAGAGAGAGAACTGTGGGAAAGCAGAGCAGAGATATACAGAGAGACAAACGAGGGTGGAAATAGCAATAAAAGATGGAGGGGGGTGTGAATGATGGGAAGAAAGTTAACGTAACAGTTCAGCCTACAAACCCAATTCCGAAAAAGTTGGGACGGTATAGAAAATGCTAATAAAAACAAAGAGGAGTAATTTGTAAACGTACTTTGGTGACTTCTATTTAAACAAAGAACGTATAAAGACCAGCTGTTTGATGTTTTATCGAATCAACTGCATAGTTGTTGTTGTTTTTTTTTTTTTTTAAGATAAACGTTTATTTTGAAATTAATGCATGCAACACGTTCCAAAAAAAAGTTGGGGCAATTTCGGACTGATAGCGATGCGACAAGTTGAAAAATAGAAGGTGATGTGAAACAGGTGAGGAAATCGTGTAAGCACAGTATATAAAGCGCCTCCAAAAAAGGCAAGGACGGGTCGAGGCTCGCCGATCTGCCAACGGATGCGTCAGCGAATAATAATAATAATAATAATAATAATAATCTGACACTTTGAGAAGAACATTCCCCAAAGACAAATCGGTAGCAGTGCATCAGTGCACAATATAATTAAACGATCCAAGGAATCTGGTCGAATCTCGGTGCATACAGGGCAAGGCCAAAAACCACTTCTGAAAGCAGCCAAAATAAGGCAACGGAGGCCCCGTACAGTTACACAGCTGAACAAATGCATAATAGATGCATGAGGGAAAATTCCGATCGCTAAACTTAACCAACCGGTGTCTTCACTCAGCGTCCGAACGCTTAATACGTGTTATTGAAAGAATAGGTGACGTCACACGGCGGTAAACAGTCGACTGTCCCAACTTTTTTTGGAGTGTGTTCCGGTGCAGTCATCAGATTTGAAATGAGTGTATATTTTCAAAAAGGAATTAACTTCGCAAAGTGAAACATCAAATCATGTGTTAATAATGTGTTTTTAATGTAGTACAGGGTGAACTGAATATTCAAATGACTCTTTTTGTTAGGTTTTTTTTTTTTTTTTTAATTTTTTGCATTTTACATACTGTCCCAAGTTTTTCGGAATTGGAGTTGTACATTAGAGGACAGCAAATCTGTACATTTTAATTTTAGGCTAAACTGTTCCTTTAAGAAAGGGAGAGCAGTGTGGAGAGGTGATTTAGGATGAGAGGAGAGGGGGAGAGAGCGAGAGAAAGAGAGAGAGAGAGAGAGAGAGAGTATGAAAGGTGAAGTGGAACGGAGTAAAGACGTGAGAAAGTGAGCACTATAGATAAGAAAGTGATTGAAGACAATCTGGATGAGAGAGAAAGTTTTAGAGAGAGAGAGAGAGAGAGAGAGAGAGAATGAAAGGTGAAGTGGAATGGAGTAAAGATGAGAGAAAGAGAGCACTGTATAGAAGAAAGTGATTGAAGACAATCTGGATGAGAGAGAAATTTTAGAGAGAGAGAGAGAATGAGAGAAAGAGCGAGAGCGTGAGAGAGAAAGGCAGCAAATAACGCACAACTGGATCCGAGGCATTACAGATTCGAGTGAAGAGGCTCAGCGTTACGCACCACTCAACACCAAGCGGGGGTACGCATTGTATAATGCATAGAAAGCATGTGGAACGCAGGAAAATGAGGAATTAACACTGTGTAATCAGCACACACCGTGCAAAAACACACTCTCTCGCTCTCTCAAGCGCACACACACACACACACACACACACACACACACACACACACACACACATATAAGGTGACAGAGATAAAAACAATAAGATCCTTAACTCACCTTCAACACAAATCCATGTGCACTCGACAAATATTCAAAATGGCCGACTTTAGGAATGGAGTGAGGTGTTAAGTTCAGACTCTGATAACCATACAGCTTTTAGCACGTCATAATATCTGCACACAGTGTCACGTTTTCCAACAGCATGGCATGACTTGCTCTACCGGGTTTATTTATTGTGTTAGGGAACCCTTTTAAGAACTATTTCCCTCTTAGCCGTTAGCAAACCATTCTTGGCCCTCATTACCATTATGCAAACGTTTCGATGACATTTATGAAACAAATATAAAACGTTCATTAAGGCAAATGATGTCAACGATCATTTTTAAACCACTCCCTCCGCCAGCGCTTTGCTGCTTGACTGCAAGTCCCCCCCGGAGCGGAACAAAAAAAATAAATGGGGGTGGAGTCAGCCCTGATCCAGCTCCGCCTACCCGGGTGTAACATCTAGTAACATCTTAAACAGGGACTTATACACACACACACACACACAAACACACGTATAAATGGGTTTTGTTTTTTAAAAATGTGTACGTTTGTGTGTAAAGATATGTTTAATACTTTATCGAAGGAGTCAGTGCTTTGTAACAGCCAGAGGTAAAGCTATAACTTCACATGATCCAGATGAGTTCGTGCTTTTTTGGTTTCTCTGCAGAATGATAAGCCGATAATCTGAGTCAGAGGCTGGTGAGGGAACGCATGTTTATAGCTGCTATAACGTAAGTGATAACAGGATCTAACTTGTTTCTACAAACAGATACATTTTTTTAACATGCTGATTGGCGTGTCTAAAGTGTCCGTAGTATATGAATGTGTGTGTGAATGTGTATGTGATGCCCTGCGATGGACTGGCACCTGTCCAGGGTGTACCCCGCCTCGTTCCCGATGCTCCCTGGGATAGGCTCCAGGTTCCCCGTGACCCTGAAGGAAGGATAAGCGGTATAGAAGATGGATGGTTAGTGTTGGTACATTGCGGTAAATATGAATATAACCACCTGGACACTCAGCTTAAAACACTATAATTTTGAACATATTACTTTTTTTTCTAAAACCCCCCCCCCACGCACCCTTTGCATTAGTCGGCAGGATCGCGAGCGCTTACGCTGCACGATGTGCGCTGACTGGATGTCATCCACAGTTAACGAGGAAACACCGTAGCCGACGACAAAGCGCGTTCGCTCTACCACATGCCTTCTTTTAACAACGATAATTTGGCACCTGCTACTCCGATACGTTTAACGCGGCGCAGAAGTGTGCCGTGACTCACACGCAGTCATGCATGTCAGATCTACAGCTAAAGATAGCGTGTAATTACCAGGCAGCCAAATGATAGGGTCCGTAAATTGTAGCGGTGCCTTCAGACATTGACAGCAGCCAATGATGAGGCATTTGTGTGTTACATCTCAGAGATACAGAGGGGTTTAACAGCTCACACCAGTAAAGCTGCTGTGGAGGTGGACAGGAATGCTACTTCTGTGTGCTTCTCTTCCCTAAAACAGAGATTTTCCTGCAGCAGTAGGATGACAAAAGTGAGTAGGACGTAATGGTCCGTTGTTTTCAAATAGCACGCATGAGGTCGTGGTGTCGAGTCAAGCAATTACAAGCAAAAAAAAAAAATCATTCGCGAACTACACTCGCTGTCGGCTTTATTAGCAGCACGTGTATCCTGTCAGAAAAAATGCGATCCCAGTGAACGGCGGTTCTGTGGATGGAGAGCGGCGCCATGTTGATCAGAGAGTTCAGAGATGAATGGCCAGACTTGTTCAAGCTCACAGGAAGGCTAAGGTAACTCAAATAACCACTCTTTACAACCGTGGTGAGCAGAAAAGCATCTCAGAATGCACGACATGCTGGTCCTTAAGGGGGATGGACAACACCGGCAAAAGACCACGTCGGGTTAGGGAAGAACTTCAGCTGTCCAGTTTTAGTGAGCTTGTACCCACTGTAGCCTAAGATTCCACGTGACTGCACGAATGAACAGGTGTACACGTGTCCCTAATAAAGTGGTCGGTCAACGTATGTGTCAGTGTTTATAGAACCCAAACATAATGCTGATGCTGCTGGCCTGCTCTGTTAGCAAGTAAGTGTTGGTGTGTTCAGACAGGAAGTGGTGAGTTCATGATTTCAGAATAAAAAAATAAACATGCACGTAGGTACAGTTGTACGGCTGGGGAAAACGGATGCTAATGAACTTGCCATTAAGACTGATATACATATGCACAGTGCATACCCCAGCATGTCAGGAAGCTGGGGTCAGAGTGCAGGGTCAGCCATGATACACAGGGTTAAGGGCCTTGCTCAAGGGCCCAACAGGGGCAGCTTGGCAGTGCCGGGGCTTGAACCCCCGACCTTCCGGTCAGAACCCAGAGCCTAATAATATAAATAATTTTACAGGGCAACACAAGATTTTTCAAGACATTTGACATTTTCTCTCATTTCCCATGTGTTTTCCAGGACTGGAAAATTAGTCCTCAATTTTCCAGGTTTTCCAGGACCCTGATTCCGATGTAAAATATCACTGATGATGTTTTCTGGATCAATACCGGGGACATAATGCGGAAGACACGACAGCGAATTGCCACATAGAAAACTTTGTCAGGTGTACGGAGAAAACATATCGAGATAAACGTGAGCGTGTGTACACGGCGCCATGTGATGGACTTACTCAGCGGTTTCAGAGAACTCCAGAGACTCATTTCCATTAAAAAGGGCTTCAGAGTGAAAATTCTTTGAACGAGTTCATTGTCTCCTGTCTTTGTGCTCCCGGAGACATTTGGAGGCTTAACGCGTGGTGTGCTGCGGGCCGATAGTCGATCACAGCGGTCCATCATGTGGGATGGGATTGCAAAATGACGCATTCGCAGTAGGAGCCATGGAAACTGAGAGAGAGAGAACGAGTCCACGCAGAGAACTACAAAGTCAGGCGCCTGCGAGAAAAATAACTCCGATTAGACGCATCCCTGTAGGAGAGGAGAAACGGGAGCGACAAGAAGTGAGTGGCACAGACGGAGATGTGGGAGAGGTTGAGAAGAAACGCAGAGCACATCAATGAGAGCTGAAAACTATGGAGTGCCTTCATTGTACACCGCTTAATGAATAATATTCGAGACGTCCTTCTATCTGAATACTTCAGCGCACCAGACTAGATTACAGTACAATCTGCATACTTAGGTCTGGAGCAGGTTTTAAAGATCAAGCAGATGACATCAGCGAGACCCGATGTTTCCTTGCTCCTGCTCTCCATCCATCATTAGTCGTGCTCAACTTGCATTGGCTCTCGTGAGAGGGCTTTTAAAAGCTCGAGCAGATCCTCAAATCCACACCTGGCATGTGATACCTTTCTTCCTGAGAGATCGCAAAAGTGTGTCACTTGTCATGCGAGATTAAAAAGCACTCCTCGCCGTGCTTCGAGTGAGAAGCTAAAGCTTGTACTGGTGATTGTTTCCCATAAATCATTTCCTCTAGGATAAAACATTTCTTTGAAGCCGTATTTTCTCAATTTCTGCCAGAAGTGGATTTATTCTGCAAAATATAGCCTACAGTTTTGCAAAGAAAAGCATCCGATGCCCGTATATTATTTGGAAATGTACATATTACAAATATAGGAGTCCCTTTTTAGTGTGAGGTTTAACACCTTGTACGGTGTGAGGGTGGAAAGTTGGACACAACAGCTGTTCCTAATAATAAGCAGCGCAAGAAATTCTTACGGTTAAGCCTATTACTCATATTCTAATTACCATATGTTCTACTCCTTCTGCACGTTGGCACACGATAATAAAAAATGTCAATGTTAACATTGCAATAATTGCTTAAAAGACAGGCGGCTAAAGACTTATTAGTTAAGAATGACTAGGCATAAAAGCGCTGTCACATTAACTGAAAGGAACTGACATATAATTGATGCCTAGTAAAAGGGAGTCCTGCAAGGAGACTGTTACTCTTTGATTTCAGTCGAGTTCCGTGAAATTGTTTAAAAATCATCAAAAGCGAATGTTTATATAGGAATACAAGGCCAAGTAGTTAAAAAAAAATAAAATACATATAACATGCCGTTTTGTGAAGAAGAAAAAAAGCAGACAATTCTTTCTGCAGAACAATTGCAGCATGTTTTGGAAAGCTAGGGGGAAAAGAATCAGATGTCGTGCCAGACAGGATTCGTCAATAGTAATAGATTCAAAATGACAGTATTTTTCAAAAAGATAAAAACAGATGCCTCTATTTTTGACACACTGACACCAAGAAAGGGACCTGTAATGGGGATGCGTGTTAACCGTTGACATGGTGAAGCTTTCTGGGTGGAAACATTTAATTTTGCATTTATGGAAGGATCTCCAGTGTCAGTGCTTTGGTGCTTCGTGACGATCAGATGTAAAGCTGTAACGTTAAGTTTTCAGGACAGAAGGCTTTATCGTATAAATCTTGTAACTTGCGATTTCAGAACTCCGAATAGGAAAAAAACAAACAAAACAACCCCTGAAGTAATACTCAGAAACTTGAGATGGTCCCCTGCAGGGGGTGGGGGGGTGGGGTGGTCGGTGTGGTGGGAGGGAAGAAACCCTCATAGAATTTGCAATGGTTTTAATGGTTATAATGGGTATTGTATTGGTTTTACTGTAATGAAACTCCCTGTGGTTCTCTGCTGGAAATTTGTTGCCTTGTATTGGTGGCATGTTACGTCTAGTGGATACTATTATGGACCAATAATGCTAATGTTAATGGTTTTAATGGTTATCTGATGGTTTGTAATGGTATTTGAAATGGGAAAACATTAGAATTTCTATGATGGTTTCTATTGTTTTTTTTTTTTTAAATTATTATTATTATTATTCTTTTTTAGCAGGGCCTCCTCAACCCCAAGATTCAGCAAATGACATTTAATCAACATGGCTACATGAACAGTAAACAAAGTAGCACTTCTTATTTTAAATGAGTTATGCTGTATAAGTATTTGCTTTAGATCCATCAACATACAGACAAACATGGAGGCATTTGTGTTTTTCCCCACTACTTCGTAGCTTGAATGCACAGAGGTGGAAAATGACATAATTCCAAGTTTCGACTTCCCACTGCCGAGGAAAGTCGAACGCTGGATAAACGTCAAGAAAGAGGGGAAAAAACACCCTGTGTTCCACCCCTGCTGAAAAAAACCCCCAATAGAAACCATCGCAGAAATTCTAATCGTTTCCACTACAAATACCATTACGAACCATCAGCTAAGCATTAAAACCATTACCAAATGGTTTACATTACGTAATAGGACATATTAAGGACGTAAGTCCTCAATGGTATCCACTAGACATAACATGCCACCTAGAGAATGTACGAAATTACCAGTAGAGACCCACAGGGACCATTACAGCTTCTGTTAAAACCAGTACAATTACTGTTATAACCATTAAAATTCTATGAGGGTTTCTAGTGGTTTTTCCCCCATCAGGGACAACATTAACATAACTATAAACACATAAATAGTACAGTGTGTTGTTCTTAAAAGAATAAAACATTGTAATATTCGGCAAATTGTTGTGTAAGAGAAATAAATCCTCTTCAGGATGTGCTGTTATTGGAAAACAAACGACTGTATTTGATTGTTTTCCTATAACAGCACATATGCAAGTGTTTATTCCTTATATAAGCTAACAAACCACAAAAGGACGTGTAATATTTCCCAGGGAAAAAACAACAAAAATAATAACAACAACAACAACAACAACAACAACAACAACACAATTCTCTCCTTTTTCATCATCTGTGCCATTTGATACTTTTAAAACAAATGTCTAGTGGAGTTTTGCTCCCTTTGGCTTTCCACAAATGAGGCTCTCGACTGAATGTCAGGTGCTGGACGACTTTATTCCCCACTTTTAGCCGAGTCGGAATAAGAGATAACCTCCACACTGCTGAGGTAAGGTATATAAACTTTTCTCGAATGATTTTAGAACTTAAATTGGTAAAATATCAAAGTTTTGCTAGATAATTCTTGTACTATATTATAACCAAACAGTTAGCTAACGTGTCTGCTATAACACCTGCTTGGCTAGGTTGCTAGATTAGCCAAGAAGGTTGAGCACTTTTGTTTTATGGCTGACTTTTGAAATAAAAATAACATTAGTCGCTATTTATCCACTCACTAGAAATAATGTTATTGATTTTTTTTTTTTTTTATGTTAACATTTCCCGCCTAGCTCTTTCAGGTAACGGTCTCTATTAGCACCTAGCTAACTTTACAAACTTTTCCAGACAGCTTTTGTTCACTCAAATGACACTTTTCGGCGTTTTAAAAGCCGTTGCATTCGTTCCGTTATAGTGTTAAGGTCTTTATAATGTGAAAATATTAATATTTTACTATTTGTAGAAGCAATAAAGGAATGTTCAAAGAGAATCTGGTTAAGTATAAAGCAGTATTATTGGGTGATGACGTGAGCGCCGCCATTTTGTAGCGCCGCCATTTTGTGGATTAAATTAGTATGCGCTATTAGTGCTAGTGTTTATCATGCGCTCATGCTAATAAATGATCTTTTTTTTATATAGTAACATCTAATACACATAATCTAAGCCTAATAATACACAGACTACAAAGCGTGTTGTTATTGAACAAAGAAATGTGTATTATTAATTGTCGATTTAACACTTATGGAAGGAGTCTCCAGTGTCAGCGGTTTATAACCGACGGCGTTCCGACATCGGAAAGTCTTCAGGACAGTGCAGTTTGTGCTTTCCTGTAATTCTCTGTGCGTATTTTTACGTATTCATTTTAAGAAAGAAGGGGGGAAAAAAGAGAGGATGGTGAGGGAATGTCTGTTTATAATATTGTAAGTTTTATAACAGGTATTGTAAGTTTTATAACTAACCGGTCCCTCCAGGATTTTGCAGTCGCATAAAATCATGCAAAATCGAGCAAACTTGGTTTTTTAGGCGCTTGCAGTTTTTCAAAACGACCGCATTTGGTCCGAGACGCGTCATGTGACGTCATCACAATGCGCGTTCGGCCAAGGATTCACGTACGTCGAACATGAGTACAGCTAAAAGGTCTCGTTTACCAACAAACCTCACAAAAACCCCCACAAACTCCGCAAGTTGCAAAATCGAGAAAATTTAGACGGATTAAAAAGTACTGCTGGAAATTTGCTGTGGTTATAAAAGGAATAACATACTCGAGGGCGTGTTGTTATTAAAAAAAAATAATAAAAAAAAGCGATGTGATTACGCAGAATTACTGTTATCACTCTGAAGTTTATTTTCTTGTAGCGGCTTGCCCTGAAGTGTTTCATTCCTTTTATACTACAGCATGTATGCGCTTATTAAATTGTCTATTAATCATCGAATTGATACTTTTATATAGTTACGTTTAATGTTGTGAAACGTCCACGAAACAAGCGAGTTAGTTCCAGGTGTGACTCGGATCCTTCACGTGGACCGAGAACACAAACGGTCCTGACAGGCGTTTTTGCAGGACGTGTCAAACAGGAGCTCGCACTGGTACGAACTCGATTATCCATGTATTGAAAACTCCGTTTACGTTTCCGTAATGTATTGATGCATTTCTACGATGTCTGTGTTGTAGGTTTATCACTCTATGGAGCAGTAGCGAGGAAGAAGCACAGTGTATGTAGAGATTTTTCTCTTCACATAACGCTCAGTTGCGCTTTTCTTCTTAACGTTAAAATCATGTTACTGATTAAACCCCCGTCTGCTTCTTGTTTAACGCAAATCAGATTACCCGAAGCACTTACAGGTTTTAGCGGAAATGCTCCGCTGTTTCCGAGCTGCATTCGATTAGCAATACACCGTAACATGTGGTCCATTAACCCCCCCCAGCTGTGTGTGTGTGTTTTTTTTAATTTTTATTTAATTTTTAATTAATTTTTTTATGTGGCAAATCTGAGGAGCTGATTTGCATTTTTGGTGTAATACAGCAATCAGATTTCAATCTGGCTAACCATCACTTTCCGAGCTTTATTTAACTCGAAATGTTAATTAGGAAATCCAAATTCTCAGCAGTATTTGCGATTGCATTTCCGCTATGACGGCGCATAATCAGAGACCTCATTTCAATCCCGTAGCGAAACACGTATTTGCATTTGTATTTGTTGTTTGTATGAAGTCTTGTTTAATTTCATTTTCAGCATCTTAATTGGTAAGATTTGGCCATGTGGGGGAAAAAAAAAAAAAAAAAAAAAAGAATAATAGCCGGAGCATTTCCATCTCCATTACCATTTCCTGTTGAGCTTTCTCCACAAGCTCCACAAACAAAATGTCTGTGCAATCCTGTCAGAATTGTTGGGATGTTTGAGAGCTCGTTAATGAGGACGCGCCACTCGAAACTCGTACGGCCCAGCACAGCGCGGAGCTGATTATTTCATCCAAATGTTTTTATTCCTGTTATACCACAGCAGTTTGCCTACAATTGTTGCGGAACTTCTGCGAAACATGTTCGCTCCAAGGTCTGACACTGGAGACTCTTTCTTCCTATGAATGCTAAATAAACATCTTACAGAAAACGTCAGTCAGTACGTTTACATGGACAACGATAATCCCATATGAACCCGATTAAGAAACTAGCATGTAAACAGCGATTATTGAGGACCTTAATCCGATTAAAGTCGTACTCGAAGTAAACACAAATGGAATCAAGACGTGTGGAGTATTCCTGTTTTAGTCGCATTATCGACGTGTATTACAGACGTGTACACACCTGTGTTTCTTCGCGAAGCGCCTGCCGTACAAGTTAACGTGAACGAGCTGTTACTATACAGTCCTTGCAGGATTTCGCGGTCGCAGAGATGAACTCAAAATCCAGCAAACTCGCCGATATTCGGAGGAGCTTTCAGCTTTTTAAAATTACCGCGAAGATTGCGGAGTGGGCCATGTGACGTCACGACACGCGTTCCGCTAAAGCCCTCGTCGACTCGCGCGCGTCGAACACGTGTACAGCTAGAAGGTTTCCCGATCAGTCTGATTCGAGAGTTCAGCGGCGCTGTAGGATAAACGAGTATATAAGAAAGTACCGTATGTGTTCTCGGGGCGGGATGTTCGACAGTGACACCCGGTTTGTGATTATTAATTGGGATTAAAGAAGATGCACCGTGAATGTGTGTGTGTGTGTGCGAGAGAGAGCGCGCGCGACAGACCGTGAGCCTGCTGGGTCTCGTTATGATATCAGTTTGACATTGGTGTGTTCACGCTGCTGTTGAACTTAATCCTTCCGTCGGTCATTAGAGCTCATTTACACAGCGACGTCGTTAACTACTCGGCGCTGATTGATTCCGATGCAGCGGCCATATGACTAAATTAAATCTATTAATTGCTGACTGTTGTGAACAGCTTATTGCAGAGGTCAGATGTTAATTAACTTATGATAAATTGAGTGAAGCCGTTGATGGGAGGCATCTGGATACAGCAGTGTTCTGTGTGCGTGTTAGATTTATGTACTTGGAAGTGGTGTGTGAAATTAATTGAAATGTCTCTTCATGCATATATATATGTGTGTGTGTGTGAGAGAGAGAGCGAGTGTACACTCTGTCAGTATGTGTAAGTATTTGTGATTATGCTGCGGTTTGTGAACTTAATTGAAATGTCTATTAAGCCACATGAGCGAAAGAGTGGAAGTGTGTGTGTGTGTGTGTGTATACACATGTACATATGGGCATGCATTTACCTCTCTGTAGACACCATGATGATATGAACACACACCATTTTTGACCACACGGAGCGTTGTTTTAAAACTGAAAGATAAAATGTTTTTGTCTGAGCGCTGAGGTTAGGTTTGTGTCGAAACGTCCAAACTCAAAGAGAAACGTTTCTTAAACAAATTGTCTTGGTATTCCCGTGAATACGTTTGATAAATTCCAGTCACTCGTAAACGACCAAGTACGGTCATGGCACCGGTGAGTCACTTTTAGCTCCACCCACAAATCTCCATAAAAGGTAAAGCGCATAGAAAGGCCGACGAGGACAAAACGACAACTAAACGGTGAAAGAGCGCCACCCGAACACAGTGTTTGACGAATGTTCCAGTGATACAGCTCACACACACACACACACACACGCACACACTTCCTCATATTAAAAGCCGCTATTACTTTTGTCCTAATGCAGTGGCTCGGCTTATCCGTCTTAATTTATGGATTTGCTTCGGATCTTTTTGTATTTATTAATATGACATGATTGAATTCGACGTGTAAATTTGTGCGCGGAGTTTACAGTAAGTGATTTACAGCATCGTCTTTATTTAAATGTGTATTGTTTAACAGGTTGCCATCATAATTCTCCAATACCGTCTTTAAAAAAAAAAAAAAAAAAAGCCCGACCGCGTTTATCTCAGGCCCTGCGATAATGTTTATTTACAAGCAAGCCTGAACGAACGGGCTAAAACCATGATGTATTATTCCTCATAAACTCTGCTGCAAAACAAGGCCAGAAATCTTAAGTAAGTACACTGAAATACTAAAATAACGCGTAATCGGAGTAATTAGCCGTCAGCGGTGCCGTGCGCGTCTGCGTTTTCTCAGATAACGTGACCGTTTAGTGACACGTCCGGGGCTGTAAACTTTAACGATAACAGCAGTACATGCGTATCAGATTACATCGTTTCATTACAACGTTGTATTCGGAGGCAAGTTTCCCCTGCTGTGTGCATGGTGTGTGTGGGAATGGGTTTTACTCTTGTATATGGGTTTTACACGGTGGAGATATGATTATACAGTGATGAGGAACGCTAAAATTAACATTATACCGTAGCGGTGCAGGATGATGATGATGATGATGATTCCAAACCAGGAAATTTTCATGACAAATAAAATCTTCAGAATATGTCTACTTCCTTTCTTCAGTGTGAGGAAGGCCTGTCGCCATAACTACTACTTTTGTTGGACGATATATCGTCCCCAGAAATAATTGCGATAAACGATATTATTGTCATTTTAAGACCATATTATGCCACTGATATTATGATCGCATAATAATGCAAGTACACGCTTTCAAAGAGCGTGTTTTAGTGCGTTATGGAAAGAGCGTATACGCAGCGTGACTTACCGTCGTTCTACCTAGCGCCTTGCTTAAGTTCAAGTTGTGCATTCGTGTCGTTTCGTGCAGAAAGATTTGTACGTCTGTTCTTCTGTAAAAAAAACAACAAAAAAAAAACACTCGTGAACACAATGGGCGATATCGAGGTCGGCAGAAATGATCAAGGTCATGTGCACATCGTACGATTAGTCATAACATAATTATCGTGACAGGAGTTGGTTCTTAACCGAGTCAGGAGAAAACCTAGGCACGTTCCTTCTGAAGTTCAGTGACGAGTACGCACGAAGATGCAGAGATAACGTGCTGACGAATGTCCATACGACACGCCGCGTTATTCACTCACGACGTCAACATGGACTTGGACTGAAGGTTGGAAAAGTGAGCCGTATGTAACCTCAGATCCCCGTTCTTCTGCTGTTGTAGCCCCGCCCCCTCAAGGTCGTGCGTTCTGAGACGCTTTTCTGTTCAGCACGATTGTAAAGCGTGGCCATTCAAGTAAAGTTACCCCATGAAATCATTCTCCTCTGAACTTTCTCATCAGCGAGGTGTTTTTGCATCCTGATAACTGGCAGCTCCAAGCGACTTGGGAACGTTGCATATAATCGTGTGAAATAATTCTCACACCTCTCTCTCTCGCTCACACACACATACACATAAATATTAGATACCACGTGTGTGTTGGGTGTAAATGTGACAATTCCAAACAGATTGAGTCTCAGTGTGTAGGATATTGAGTCATGGCTATCGTGTCTGTCAGTTCCATTGAAGGAGGCGTGGCTACGGTTTCTGCTGATTCAGAGCAACGTTTAAACCAAGAGCAACACTTAAAGATTGTCTTAATCGCTATTCAGATGGGATTCGGTTCACAGGCTGACACGGAGCAAGCAGCTCTGCCGTTTCCAGGTGCAGGCAGGGCTTTACACGACTGCGTAGTGAATTTATTAATAACAGCTTCTTTTAGTTAAACAGCACCATTTTCAAAGATGCTTCCTAAAAATACAGGCCACCCGGGACATGTGTAAAACAGGGCTAAGAAGGATTAGATGTGCAAAAGCCGTTTGTGTCTGCTGGGTAATGTCATCTTTGGGTTAAGTAAGTGTGTGTGTGTGGGAAATGAGAAGAAGGAAATGAGTTTGTGTGTTGAGGCATTAATGTCACTTACATGAAAAGCATTGGAAAGATCATTATACAAACATCATTTGCTACAGAAGGAGGAAGGATGGAGTGGGGGGTCATTGCGGTTATGATTGAGTTAGGTGGGGACAGGTGGGTCGGGGGTTCGCTTCCTGCCTTCACGCTGCGTATATGGAGTTTGCATGTTCTCCCCGCCCCGTGCTTCAGCGGTTTCCTCCCAGTACTTCGGTTTCTTACCCCAGTCCAAAGATCCCAGTTCCCTGGGATAGGCTCCAGGATTCCCGTGACTCTGTGCAGGGTAAGCAGTACAGAAAACGGATGGACGGATTATGAGTTTGTGTGCATTTCATTTCAAGCCGTTATTTTCCTTTCTTGTGAGTTTATGTTAATGAGTATGTCTCAGCCTGTGATTAAATCAGATTCCTTCAATCAGCATTCTCAAATAAATAAGCATTCCCTCTGATTGTCTTTATGTGAACATACAGGTCTGAAAATATACCCATGATATACAGCGTGAAATCGTTGCAAGGGTCAAAACCGCCGATATGAGCGAGACTACTCCTTAATCAGTATCTTTTTTTAGAGCAGTGTGTTTAGCTCCCGATGAAACCGAGAGCGAGTTACAACTCTGACCTTCTCCTCACTAGCCATTCCATGGAAGATCTGCGTTCAAATAAAATCCTTCTAGTAAAGTCTGTACGCTCCGTAGCCGCACTTGGCAACGCTACCAGGCAGTTATTTTCAGACATACAACACCAGGCTCGTATCCGCTTAAACGGGAAGAGACCCGTATACCAAAAGACGGATCAAGAGGATGACCTTTCACACAGCGGCGCAACAGAAAAGCGCTCGTCCTGTCGTCGAGAGCAGAACTGGCTGTGCTGTCTGGGTGGGAGGGGCTTACTCATTTTCTTCTGTCAATCACAGTGACACTAGCCAATCTGTGAGCTTATGTATGAGGAAGAGGGCGGATAGCGAGTTCCACCGAATGTGTTACACTGCCCTGTGAGGCAGCATGAGTTTTTTATGATCATTGCGGCCCAAAATGCTTGATTTTGCTGCAGCTTTTTTTTCAAAATTTGCGATGCAGCTTGCTGATTTTTTTTTTTTTTTTTTTTTTCCCGGAAAGCTACTTGAATTGGTGAAACTTTCGCAGTGATGTTTGTTGATAAATGAGATCTTTTAGATGTACTCGTATTTGACGCACCTGAATCGAAGAGGGCTTTGGCTGAATGGCGTTCTGATAACGTCACATGACGTGTCTTGACCCAAATCTGCGGAAAGTCTGTGGTGGATTTTTAAAAATTGCGAGCTCCTCCGAATATTGCAGAGTCTGCTTGATTTTGCTTTAATTTCCGCATTCGCAAAATCCTGGAGGGACCGAATGAATGAACATTTCAGCGAACGCACTCTTACAAAATGCTGATAGCCATTTCTAGTTACTCTAGTTACACTCTAGGACTCGCTGATGGAGGCTACATCCGAATATCCCCACTACCCTACGATACAGTAGGTGAAATGTGGTACGCATGTCCGAATTCACGGTATTCATAAGACAGTAGTCGAGAAATTCCCGGATGACCTACTGACTCCTCCGAGATTCTGCAGTATGGAAGCAACAGACACTGCGCTATACCATAAGGCTACGGGACTGGCGCGGAAGAGCTGTCAGAATCCAAAATGGCGGAAGGGAGCGTGTCGGCTCTGTTTAAGTTGTAGGTCACGTGACCGTGCCAACATGGCGAATGTAGCATGTCCGGATTGTATTCATGCTACACACTCGTACTGAATCAACGGCCGAGCAGTGGGTACTGAATCGAATGCGGTAGGTACTGTCACAGTACCTGATTTCGAATGCTATCGTGATGTCTATCAAGAACAATACAAGAATCCAATAAGTATCTCTGCACACGTGTAGTTTATAATATCATTTAGCTAATAAATTGTTATGGTTGTTTACAGTCCTGACTTCAGTTTTGCAGGAATTTTAAAAAAGCAACGCAGAACTAATGGAGTTCCTTTTGCTGCGTCTATTCACATTATCCTTGATTTGGAGATTTAATGATGGATGTAATGTAATCAGTAGCTGATTGTTAATTTTAAAAACACATTCATAATCATGCTATGCTGCGGGTCCCTTTGCTCTCAGCATATCAATCTGTCTTTGGTTTCATTGCATACTAAAATCCAAGACAACTCAAGACTCACCAGCCCTGTCGTTTACTGTTGTTGTTTTTTTCCTCTGTTTTCTCCCAAAATTAATATAACCTCTTGGAATTCATACTTATATTACTAGAAGTTATTGATCATTGGTATTTGATAGGGATGTTCACGTATGTATGTGTATATTCTGTATACATCACCATACTGGTCCATTTTTAATTTTATTTTGTGCAGCTTCTTTCAGTTGTTGTTTGTTTCGGAGGGGTTTCTTCATTCAGTCTCTTCTTCAGGAGGTGAAGTGCTGCTCAACTTGGTTAGGGTGTGGTGATTGACTTGGCCAGTCGAAGACCTTCCACTCCTCCTGTGTTGGCAGTGCTTTTTTTTGTGTGTCGTTGTCTTGCCACATGATGAAGTTCCTCCCAATTCGACTGGATGCATTTCTCTGTAAATTGTAAGACGGATTCAGTTTCTGTAGACTTCTGAATTCATTCTGCTGTTCCTATCGTGAGTTACATCAATCATGAATAAGGATTACTGAGCCTGTTCCAGAAGCAGCCATCCGAGCCCAGGCCATGACGCTACCTCCACCATGCTCGACTGATGAACTTGTATGCTTTGGATCATGAGCAAGCAGACCCTTTCTTTTGCCTTTTCTAACTTTGTTAGAGGTTAATCTTGGGTCCAGAGTTTTTGTGGCTCGTCTCTGTATTTCTTTGCAAATTCCAATCTGGCTTTCCGATTCTTACGGCTGACGAGTGGTTTGCATCTTGTGGTATGGCCTTTCTGAAATGCCTCCAGAAACATTTCCAAAAGTGGATTTAACAATTTGTTTTTATATACAGATCAGTTGGAAGACCATCTGGTCCTGGCCTTTTTCCTGACTTTGTGTTATCAGTGGCGTGCCCTTTCTCTTCTTTGTTCATTTCCATCCCCAGGTCTTCTTTATGTTCATCTGGGAAATGAGGTATAGGTAGTTCATCTACAAACCTATTTCAATTTTGCAAATTAATCTAAATTCTTGTATCATATAATTCTTTATAGTAGACTCTAAAGGCATCATTACTTCCTGTGGGATCCACGACAACCTTCCCATTGGTTATAACAGTTGTGATTGATGTTTTGACCTCCAATTGTTTAATCTGCCATGCTAATAATTTACCCGATTTATCTCCTTGTTCAAAGAATGATTGCGTTAGTCTCATAGGACTGGAAGCGGCTCTGAAAGCAAACAGCTTATCATATTCATCCCTCGAAATCAGTAACTCACTTTCCATTTGTGGGTCACTTTTCTCATTAACTTTTCCCTGAAGAGTCTTTCTTTCGAGTTCCAACTGTACTCTCTCCTCACGTGCCTTTTTTATTTATTTATTTTGAGCCTGCATAACTACGCCTATGTCTTCTGAGGAAAACTTTAAATGCTTCCCACTTTGTAGACGCAGAAGTTTGTGCAGTATTCATTTCAAAGAACTGCTCTCACAAGTTCTTCATCTCGTAACCATTTATGCTGAAAACGCCATCTAGCTGGGTCTTTCTGGCAGTTTTTTTTATCCAAATATTCTGTACAACATGGCGCGTGATCTGAGATCGCGATAATAGCGTAGAAACGGTTATGAATTTTGGACTGTAATTCTGGAATAATTAAAAAAAAAAATTAAAGTAGAGCTGCAGGAACTAATCTATAATAATCGATTATGAAAATCGTTGTCAACGAATCTCATTACGGATTAGTCTGTCTGCACGGCACGGGGTACGTTTACTCATTACGTTACTTGTCTTCCGAAAACGCGCTTCAGAGAGTAAATACTAAAGTTGTTACCCAAATGACGCCCTGTACACTTACACTATGCACTATGTACCCCACCGTCTAGTGTATGTATTTTAGAAAGGTAATATCATCTCAAAAGGAACACGAACAATTTTTTTTTTTTTACTACCCGAAAGCATAAGCTGCTTCCTAGTCGACGGCGCATGACGTCATACTCGCGTAACGTGACGCCGTTAGCGTTAGCAGATACCCAGAGTCACCGACAATAACTTTCTTCACTTTATTGTTTGTCAATGTTACCTTTTATAAAAAGTAATGCATAAATATTATTATATAATATAAATTTATATTGGCTTATATTATATATAAGTATTTATGCATTATTTTTAAGGATGCATAAAAAGCACTGAATTAAACTACAGTCATAAATGAATAATATATATTCTGGTGTGTGTGTGTTTGTGTGTATTGGGTTCTTTTCAGTCTTATATATTTGGACGAACAGTTGTGTAAAGTTTTAGTCTGAAGTTTATATTTGTAACACTCAGTTTGTGGATGTTATTTTAAATAAACGAAAAAGGGTACTGAAAATTTGCGGCCCCCGTCCGATTAATCGGGAAAAAATAATCGGCCGACTAATCGATTATGAAAATAATGGTTGGTTGCAGTCCTAAATTCGAGAATACGTCTTGAATATGTTTGTGTATTTGCCTCCAGGTACGGAGCTTCCAATCTAATCGGCCTAACTTTTTATTTTATTTATTTAAAAAAAGAAAGTACAGCGTGTTGCATTTCTGCTCATGAGAGCGAATACAGTCGCACAGTTTGGCCTAAACATCTGCTAGCTCAGGTGTGTAATAGATCACGGTGCAGCATTTCTCTTTAATTCATTCAGCTGCAGGGAAATGGCCTCCACCGCCGCAGGACGAGCGAGGACACAGGTTGTGGGCGAAAAGGATTTTCCACCGTTCGGATCTGCTGGGAATTCGGGGGAGTTTAATTAACAGTCGAAAGTTGTTCTAAGCCCTGCATTTGCATTGCGGTATAATAAACACAGCGGTAAGTGACAGTTTGAAGATGAGCTCAGATTAGTCGCTGAGCACACGAGATCACTGGGTCGCTTGCATAACAACAATGTACTGATCCACACGCAGATCAGAGTCTGCAGCGATGGAGAGTAATACCCAGAGAGCACTTAAAAATATCAACGCTAATGCTACGTCTAATCGGAGGGGGGGGTAACAGGCAGCACTTTTTAAACAGCGTTAACATTCCTAACATCGAGGATTAGTTTTTCTAATTTGATTAAGCTTGAAGGCCCAATGCGCGTGCCATTATTCGTTCATTTATCTTCAGTAAGCGCTTTGTCCTGGTCTCAGGGTCACGCCGGATCCGGCATCTGTCCCAGAAACCGTAGGAGGTAGAAAAGAGGAGCAGAGGTGTGATGAAAATGTTTTCACTCCACCCGGTGAGCCGAATCCCATGTATTGGACCTGAGGAAACGATATAATAACGATGATGTAATAATACAGAAGGGAAACTATAATACCGTGACACGGCTCTGGAACGTGATCGTCTGGGATCGTGTGTAAGGAACGAAGCACACGTGGAGCGTGCCGTTATCGGAAAATAATCAACGTGATACCGCGCCGAAGTTGATTATTTTCCAGTAGCGCGTTCTGAAACGTTTTATTCCACTCATACCACACCGATTTTACAATTTTTTTTTTTATTAATGAATGACACGTCATACTTTTTATCCGTTTACAGTTACGCTTACTGCTGTGGAACGTCCAGGTTCGTTCCTGTTATCACTTAGACGCCGTAAACACTCGTTTCCTTCACCAGTCTCTGTTTTTTTTTTTCCCTCTCTTGTAGGTAATAAGACCAAAAAAAAAAAAAAAAAACCACCCCACAGCACTCTACAGTACGTCGTCAAGAAACCTGGGAAGTGCCGAAGAAAAAGAAAAGAAGTGCACTAGCGACTCCTCCTTACAGAACGCTTCACCAGGTAATCAGCGAGCTCGCACGCTTTTTTTTTTTTTCTTACTTGACATTCTTTTAATCCGTTAATTATTAGTCTTAGACGCTCATGGAGAGTGTATAGAGTTATGAACGCTATACAAGTCCCTGAAACTGAGCTGTTGCTATTACAGCCAGCACGTTTGATATTAATCAGTGGTTTGAAATACTTGAAACCGTCACAGCTGCTGTTCTGGAACATCAGTCAACATCAATCTGATCTTACCCATCAGATTGGAGAATCGTAGTACAAGACGAGACTAACGAAGCGAATATATCCAGACCGTCCACCCGTCTTTGCTAATTTCTCAGTGAAATGTTTCCACCGTCGTTTTTTTTCCCTTCTCTTCTTTTATTGGTGCCATTTTTCAAACAGAGCTCATCACGTGGACGGTCGGAGACCATTAGCAGATCGACGAAGCCTCTGTGGAAGACGTTCGGAGATATTAAGAAGCGCGTTTGAACGACGAAGGCAGTGAACTAATGTGCGGAACGTTATTACAACCAATTAGGCTCGTAAGTGCATGGGGTTCACGAGGAACGCTCGTAAAAAGCCACGATTCTCGACACTCACTGACACCAGAGTAATAACCGCCACATTTTTATATGTTTCAGAATCACCACAGCGGTGCTGTTTGTCATGTATATGAATATCCGTCTTGCTGTTCCAGTTGAGACTACTGTGTTTGAGCGATGTTGCCGTTTTCTCACAGGGTTTCCTTCTGGAAGGGGAAAGAGGAGGATCATTGAGCAGCTAATGAGTGTATCCGTCAGGATATTAATTAAACTGGGATACCAGTTTAAATAAAAACGGCTCTGTCATTCTTTGTCCTGTTCACGTCTGACCTTTTAGAGCTTCTGTTTGTGCTTTTGTGTGCTGTAGGCTTTGGTTTGGTGACCACAAGTTGTTTAAAGGGTATGACTGATAACATTGATTTGAATCTCAGATCACGCTGGAAGATCGGAGAAGAGCGCACATGTTCTAAGCCTGACTGATCCTCACGAGTGCAGACGTGTAGATGAAACAAGGAAGACGAGGATATTTAATGTCTTAGGGTTCAAGGGTGGTGTCGCAATACACACACCATGTGACTATTTCTGTGAGACTTAAGATGATTATGGGGGGGGTGGAAAAACAAAACATAAACCTTTTCTGAACGTGCAGAGGTGGAGAACTCGCCAGCCCGTTGATGTAAACATGGTTTTCAGGTAACTTTGTGGAAAATAACAGCGGAAAACATGGTGGGGTTGACATCAAGATGAAGGCAAGATTAAAGTTTTTTGTTCTGAAAATGTGCATTTACAATTTAATTTGCTTTATCTATCTATCTATCTATCCATCCATCCATCCATCCATAACCACAAATTGTCATTACTGTTGCTCCTCGGTGGCGAAACAGAAAAGATGAATGATCGGACGAACGCGGTTAAACCACTGAGAATCAACCAAGATCCCTAGGGAAGGGAAATATGAACAAAAATATCATACCGTGATGCTTGAGGACGTTTCTGCGATACACTATTGCGCATCACGAAATATAATTTAGCTAACAAACTGTGTTTGATGATACTGTGACGATACTTTTCTTTAGTGCCTACGAAGATTACGTTTTGTTTTAACTGACGTCAAATCAACGGTACGTTCAGTACCGTTTCATTCGGAATGATTCAAAACGTTATATCGATATATATATATATATATATATATATATATATATATATATAATCACGCGTTATGACCGATTTAAGCTGCTTTCACACTTGCCTTCCAGAGCACACTTCTTGCTCACTCGAGGTGCACGCTGTAACCATGACAACGCACTTACAAGTCCTAGGTAGTATCTGGTAAGTCTTGCTTTCTTCTTGTTCGGATTAGGTTCATCGTCAGCAACGCAGATGAAGGTTGTTACTCTGGTGAGGTGGCTTCATTGACGCTTTGCGTACCGTTTTCGGAGATGTGGCACACCCAGAATCGGATCTTGACCCCGGACGGCGCACGTACACGCACTGCGTCCGTCAATCAAGGTGTTTTTAACCAGAAACAATGTGGTTATGGCTTCACATCTGGCGTATTCACATTCAGATCTCGCTGCTTGCTTCTCCTCCTCCTTCTTCTTCTTCATTCTTCAATCAAGGACTCGTTTTTGTTCCTGAAGGAGAAACGATTCGCCACCGTGGAAGAAAGCCAGAAAAAAATTCAGGAGGCTGTAGACATGATGACAAAAGATGAGTGCGGGAAATGTCCAGGAATGGAAGAAACGCCTGGGACAAAGCATATCGCTTCACAAGGAGAGTGCGGATTAAAGGAGGAGTGCTCTTTTATAACACTAGTTCTGGGATTCTTTGGGTCCCCCCTCGTAAATCTCCTCATATTACCTTGCTAAGATGTCCACCGTGCTTGTTTTTCTTGTTCAGCTGCCTAACTTGTAACCCGATTTGCTCAGGAGGTAAAACTTTCTCGACATCACCTGGAGCCTTTCTAAAAAAAAACGTTTTGTTTTTTTCCCCCCCTCCTCCAAATTCAGAAGTTGCACTGTGACCAGGAAAAAATTGCTGATGGCAAATTTTTATTTAAAAAGCACCTACAGTACAGTACATTCCTTCCACCTGACACTTCTTATAGGATTTCATGGGAACCCGAGCCGGTGTTTAAGTGTTAAAGCAGCCGTATAGCGTACGTACAGCAGTCCCAGTACGAGCAAGCTTCTGTGTGTTACAGCACACGAACACTAACTAGGCTCATATTCCTTGTTTTCTCACACGTGATGGACTCCGTAGAACACAGCAGCGTTTCCCTGCTGTTCGAGCTGAGAAAATGCTCAAATATGCAACACAGTGAGACTAAAGGGCTGCTTTTAAAGCAGAGCGTCTGTTGCATCACAATCAAAGCTTACTGCACAGGAAAAAAAACAACAAACATTTAAAACGGTCCCGCAGCCATCTGTTGTGTATGCTCTTCCCGATCGATACTCTTGAATAGACAACATTCCTACCATCTGGCAAAAGTACAAGCGTTTTATTATTTTTTTTCCTTCGTTTTTTTTTCTTCCAATCACGCAGCTTGATTTTAATCCGCGTCACATGGAAATGTGAAGTGTGCTCCGGCATATCTCGGTGTAATCACACCGTAACATTTTACCCACATCAGACAACACAAGTACAGAGAGAGAGAAGATGAAATGGAGAGAAAGAGACTGAAAAACGAACAAGAAGTGTCTCTACTTCAGTTACTGCTTACAAAATTGTATAAGGGATCTCGCAGTGTGGGGAGAAATGAAATGGATGTGCTTTTTCTCTCGCCAGAAATATTTGATCTGTGCTGAAGCTACGAGGGTAACGTGGCTAACAAATAAGGTAAAGCTTCTAGCCAGCAGTTTAAAATTTTGCAAGCTAAAAGGTGACGGAAATACGTTTTAGCGGGTGGTCTGGGGTTCTTTTCGGGTTACTTACTGTTTCAAGTCTGGTGATGTTAGGGAAAGGGTTGTGTTCGGCAGAGGAGAAGGAATGCCTTCGTGATCTATAAAACCAGATGTTCATAAGACTGGAGCACTGTAGTTAGCTCAGCTGCGAAAAACGTTCACTTCACTCTGACCACCTTATACAAGATTGGCTCCTTGTTTCCTTGCGCTGGGAGACCCCAAATAAATTTCTAGTCCATCGCCTTAACCATTCGGCCATCACTGCGATTGTTTTACTGTACAGTGACATGCCGTGCATCCAAAAACACTATTATTTCCCGAGTGGATCAAAGGAAAAAGCTAGCAGAAAAGTAAATAACAACTGTATGAGCCTAATCGTTTTGCGGACCTGCATGCACAGAAGTGACATATGGAATAGCACAAGGTTTGGAAGGAGTTCTTCCACGTGAAAGCAAATGAGTCCTCTCTCTAAAACGAGCCCAGAACCGGTCCCGGGTGAGGCTCCGAGTATTCAGGTCAAGCCTGAAAGCCAAGAACCTGAATCTGAGGCGAGAGTGGAGCATGGACTCTAGTCAGTTGAAGAAAAACATCACCTGGGCCACCCTTTTCCAATCTTTGGCCGTCCAGTTTGGGTGAGTCTGTGCCCTTGATAGCCTCCCGTCCTTGTCTGACGGGTGTGAAACAGGATGTGGTCTTGTGCTGCTGTAGCTCATCCGCGTCAGGGTTTGATGTGCATTCGGAGATGCTTTTCTGCTCACTACGGTTGTAAAGAGTGGCTATTTGAGTCACCGTAACTTTCCCGTGAGTGCAGAATAGTCTGGATGTTTTTTTTGTTTTACACACCATTCTGTGTAAACTCTACAGGGTGTCCCAAAAGTCTCCCTACGTTTTGGGGGACTGTTTGGCAGCACTACGTCGGTTGTGCCTTCATCAGCGGATGCTCGTGGACCAACTTCTTCTCGGTTGGTCTACAACACTTCTGCTCTTTTTGAATCCCTTAATAAGTTTGACAGCAGTGTCATGTGCGATGTGCTCGCCATGTTTCCTGTTGAAGTCCGTCCCAACCTTACGACAGCTTCCCGATCCAGCCATGAGAACGATTTCAGTACGTTCTTCTTTTGTCAGAAGTGTTCTTAAAGGCTATCTGGATATAAACTAAGTATAAAAGATCTTTGAAGACATATTGCTAAAAAGTGCTACATTTCCCCTATGTATGGAGACTTTTGGGACACCCTGTAGACCAGCAGTTTCTTAACGACTCAGTCCAGCCCTTCTGCCACCACCACAAAGTCACCAGCGTCAGTCTTTTTTGATGCAAACTTTAACCAATTAACTCTTGACCTCTTGACCTGTCTCTGCATGATGTTATTGGACAATTGCACGAATGAGCAGGTGTACCGCGGGTCCTAATAAAGTGATTGATTTGTGAGTGTATGTTCCACGGCCCGCGTTCCTTTACTCCGTTCATCATTCGTTACATGGCTCCGTTTTGAACCGACAGCTCGACACTGGCGTGCTCTAAACGCGAGACGGTGTGTTTCATACGGAATGAAAACGAGAGGAAAGGTAGACGCTTCGCTGCACCTGCGAGTGCAGTGTTCAATATTTGTACCTTAATGACAGTCGTGATATACCTGGGGAAACGTGGCGTGTCGAATATATGAAAGATGAGAGAAACGTTGCAGTTTTTATAATGAGCACTGGTGCATCCCAGTCCAACTTTTTATATCGTACAGATAGAGAGAGGAAAAGAGAAGTCGTGGGAGAGCAACGAGCTGGAAATTATAAATACATTTCGTGGGAGTGCGGCCCTGGCACGTCCAGTATAACACAATTACTGCAATAGGTAAACATTTAGAATGCTGCTCTATGGACATAGAGTGGACTGTCACGGTCTGGAGTGAACAGTAAGACTAGAAAATGACATTTTACCACTTCAAGCCTGCAGTTTGATGAGTAAAACAGTGCTCTTCTGTGTTTGTCTTGGAGGAAAAACTGTAACTTGAAGTACAAGTACCGAAGAATGTTGGCAGGTAGCACTTTTCCTTCTTTTCTTGCTAACCAAGAAGAGACAAAAATTACCCCATGTTCGTACTCGATAAGTCACTTGCAGTTTGTCTCTTGTGGACAGGTAGCCACAGTGTTGGTCAAACTTTGCAGGGGCTCGAGCCAGTTATCCCAGTTCTGCGCATCATCACGAATGAACTCATGCATCATGTTTTTAAGCGTTTGATTAAATCGTTCCACCAGCCCATCCGTTCGTGGAGGGTAAACGCTGGGATTTAATCCCCAGCAATTCGTAAGGCCTACGTAGTGTCCGTGACGTAAACAACGTGCCCTGATCCGTCAGGATCTTTTTCGGTGAACTCGACTCGGGAGTTATCACGGAAGAGGCACTGCTTCCGGGTATCACGTTGCGTAGTATACTTGCACTAACACGAAGCGATGCCCTCGTGCAGTCCGTCCTAATGGCCCGACGAGTTCCATACCTGTTCTTTCAAAGGGGACCTCGGTTAATGGTAAGGGGCGCAATGGTGCTTTTGGGCTGGCTGGCGGATTCACCAGCTGACATTCACGACATGCCCCACACCACCTGCGAACATCGCCGTGAATGCCCAGCCAATAAAAACGAGCCGTTGGACGGTTTAGTGTTTCATCCTGCCCTAAATGCCCAGACATGGGATTATAATGAGCCGCCTGGAGTAACATTTCCTAACGACTATTTGGGACCAACAATTGGGTCGTTTGAGTGTTCTGCATCACTCGATGCCTATCCTTAATAATCAAAAAATATGGGTGGGAAAGCGCAACATTAGGCTGAATTTGCTGACCAGTGCTGATTACTCTCACTTGGTCAAAGGTGTGCCTGAGGGTCTTGTTGTTGCGTGACTGCTCCAAGGGGAAATCCCAGAGGAAATCCCTGCCACAAAGGGAAGAGCGGGGCCCTCGGCACTCTCTGTACCCCCCTGACACGGAGCTGACATCAATGGGCTCGGCACTGCCTCCCCAGCCAATGCTGCACGCATTCCACTCCTTCTCTGCAGGACCCATCCACCAACATGTCTTTCTTCAGTAAGCGGGCGGCCCACTGGGACATGCTTCCGCCGCTCAAACAACTCCAGGAACACTTCCGGATCGGCTGTGGACGGTCCCATCTTCGCAACCGCGATGTACCCGCATGCCGGACCTGGCTCCGGAGCATCTGCCGGTCCTCCTCCTGGGCTTCCATAAGGGCCTGGATGCTCTGCTCCTGCTCTTTACATAGCTCGAGGAGGGCCTGACGTTGGGTCTAGGTGGAGGCTGGTGAGGGACCGGACGATCTGGGCCAGCGGTGAGGACTCCATGACGACACGCTTCCTCAATTCCCGGGTTTCGGCACCAGTGTAACACTTCACAAGTTCAGGGATAGAATGAGGAAGCTGGAGGCAGGCTTAGAACAATCCAAAAGGCTCTTTATTCTCCTACTTTCACTTTTCAGCACTTTTTATTTTGTACACATGCACACACACACACACACATTCGGTGCTGGTTGGCCTTCTCTCTCGCGCTCTCTCTCTCTCTCTCTCTCTCTCTCTCTCTCTCTCTCTCTCTCTCTCTCTCTGGCCTCTACAGGGGAGCCCTGAAAACCCAAAGAGGCACAAACAAATCAACTCTCACTAATTACACTCAGGTGAGAACCATTAAGCGCTACCTGCCGGTTTGACCTGCCGCCTCTTCGCTCCACAGACGCCGCCGCCACAATAATATTTAATAGTGTTTACATCTAGAAAATACCGCAAGCACGAATCGCTACAGCAGCACTGTTTCATCTGTACGGATGGCGTTGTTGAAAACCGATCCTCAACACAGACCCTGGCGATGTTTTCCATACCGGCTGCTTTACTATGGTCGGGTGTCCACATGTAGTGTACGACGATATGAAGGTTTAATATCAGCGTGCGCTTAATGTGTAAACACGCATACACACGCTTTAATTACAGAGCAGAAAGCGTCACTGTTTAAATAATTTCAGCACTCGCTGTTGTTTCCCTCCCGCTTTGTGTTCCACATGAAACAACCCGCCTCTCTCTTCACTCAGCAGCACGAGGGTGCCGCTTTTATCTCTGAGCGTTTTCATCTGCCAGCTCCGAGTCATATGGGCTTTTTGTAACCTAGTTATCTGAATTATCACTGGCGCGCGCGCACACACACTCGCACAATGTGACCTCGTACAACTCGAGTTCTAAGTCATACGGCGCTTCGCTCTTGCTGTAGGGTGTCAGGAGGGTTAGCCTTGTTTTCACAACGCACAAAATTCTAAAGGTTTTCAGATTTCCCTCCAAGGCTCAGAAGTGCAAAGAGCCGTTGTTGATCCGAATGAGTATAATCCTTTTTCTGTAATGTTAACCTTTACTGAGGCAATATCTGAGCTTTTTTTTTTTTATTATTTTTTAAAAAAAAAAACATGCCTTGTGTTCATATGTGTGAAGATTTTATGTTTTATGCAGCTGGTTTCCGCTGTGTGTGTGTGTGTGTGCGCTCAGCTCTCACCTTCATTTTCCTCAGTGCCCAGACCTCGACTTAAAATAAAACTGTGCGGAATTTATTATTAGCTAAAGCTCGGGAGCTCAAGGCCGGGCGTGTCCCAATTGCTTAAAAGAGCACTAGTTAAAGGAATCGTTTTGAAAAGGTGGTCAGAATTAAACAGCTCATCGAAGGTGATGTATTTAGCAAGATATCAGGTGTTCAGTCCTTTATCTCTGAGTCTTATACAGCTAGCAAGTAAGAAAGCAGGCCTGTGACTAGTGACGGTTAACTGAGTTACCATGGTAACGGCAATACCCAATCGAAAATAATTAAATCAAATAAAATTAAAAAAAGCATCACTACTGTTTCGCTCGCTGACGGTTACCACACTTACACGATACGCATCACAATATATATCATCAATATGATGACATGATTTTAGGTTTTTTTTTTGTCATCTCACCCACTTTCGGGTAAAAAATAAAAACAGCTGTGCACGTCTTTGGAGATTCTTCTGAGCTCAGGCTGTGTCGCTTGAACGATGTATTTAATAGAGAGAGTGAGCCAGCTGTCCCCCATCATACGACAGCTACTAACCAGGGAGGATGAAGGCTAACACCTGCTTTCTACAACACACCTCAGTGCCTCCAGGATTTTGCGATCTAGTAGCACAAACTCCAGCAAACTTTGCAGTATTCGGAGGAGCTTGCGATTTTTTTCATTTAATTTTATTTTTTTTTAAAAATTACAGCAGATTTTGCGGAGATTTGGGCCGAGACACGTCATGTGACCAAGCCCTCTTCGATTCACGCACGTCGAACATGAGCACAGCTGAAAGGTCTCATTTACCAACAAGCATCACTGCGAAAGAGCGCGCGGAACAATTCCGTGCAGTTGCGGTTTCGCCGATTCAAGTAGTTTTCGGCAAAAATAAAGCACAAAAAACTCGCAGATTTCGAACAAAGCCGCAACATTCGCAATCACACACTCAGAAAGCACTACGCATCGTCTTTCTCACGCGTGACCTCACGGAAGCCCATGATTGGCTGGTGTCACTGGGACCCCTCCCACCCAGAGACCATGGGCAGTTTTTTTTTTTCTTTCTTTCTTTTCCTTGGTTCCTGGGCACAGATGACCGTGTCATCATCGCGATTCAAACTCGCGGCCTCCGTAGGGCTCGTGAACCGTGTGCACACAGTGATAGTCGTGCGTGTGCAGAAACTGTCGCGTGAGAGCATTTCAGTTCAGCGAGGACGTAGACACGCGCACTTCCTTTCCTCTCGCTCACCACCATGGAGTCAGGTTTATCCAAATAAAAAGTAACAATTACACTGAAAGTCAGAGTTTCCGTGAGGGTTTCTCTGTTTCCTCTCCGCCGAACGTCCGTAAATGACGAACGCCTGTCTCGCCCGAAAACTTTCCCGTAAGTTTATACCCAGAATGTTATTACGCTTGCTTCAAACAACATTAAGATCTGTAATGTCATTTTTCAGACGAGTGTGTGCGCGGTAGACGAGAGTCCACATTTACATATTTACGAAATACAACTTCAAAGTCATCCATATAACTCGTGGCGTTCTGAGACAAATGGAAGGTGCGAGAGACTTCCATTACTACATTTAAGAAAAAAAAGAACGACGCCAAACCTGCTTCGGCTGATGAACTACATTTGAGATCAGAGGGAAAATGTATTAGTTTTTTTTTTCCACCGCTATTTTACTTTAAGGCAGGTGGCACAGTGGAGTAGCAGGTAGTATTATCGCTGCAGGGTCTACGGTTCAATCCTGAGCTCCGGTTTCTGTCTGCGGAGTTTCCAGGCGTCCTCACTGGGCCATCGATCGTTTGTTAGCAGCCTGCAGCAGTTTTTTGTTTTTTTTAGCGTTCTCCCCAGCCTTAGGCTGCACGGGGGAGAGCGAGAACGCGCTGCAGTTCAACACAAGATGGTAAAATAAAACAGTTTTGAGAAACAAATAATTTTTTTTGGACAACTCTCTTGCAGGTAGTGCAGTCTGTACATGTTTGAGCCAGGATGAAGATTTTGGAGCTCAGACACTTAAAGGGATTGGTTGGGAGGAGAATAACAACATGCAGGACGCCGGGTGACCCGTGTTTGACGCTAATCAGCTCGAGTTGGGTACGGGGGTGGGATTTGGGTGTTCTTGAGAGCATTTGATTGGACACAAATTGGACTAGTCACTTTTATTTATGTAGCACAAGAAAGAATTAAAAGCATAAAAGACAAAGAAAGGGGTGGGGGGGGGGTTTGGAAGAGCAGTCCCACTTTTTTTTTTTTTTTTTTTTTCCAATTTTGCGCCTCGCAGCTGTAATTAAAATTTAATCCAACGCAGATTTGACCCCGTGTGCCACTTACTTCTCCGAGCTCATCTGCTGGGACGATCCGAGAAGCGTCTCGGTTTGTTCAGGCATGGAAGAAAAACGATCTCGGTCTCGCAGTGCTGAACGTTTATGCGTCTGCCGTGCCACCGGGCGAAAATACCGTTCGCTGTGAAGTCATAGCACACCGCTTTCTTTCGTAAAAGGTCATCCGGAACAAACACAAACAAACAAACGCAACTGTTGATCAGCTTTCAGACGTGCAGCGAGTTCATGGTGAGTGAAGAGCAAACCGCTGTGCAGAGCTACTAAGGGACGGGACACTTTCCCCTTAACCGTGAAGTAAACCCTCCATGTGGGACTGTCGTGTGAAAATGATCAACGACAGGGCTCTGTCTCGGAGCGGCGTTCCACTCGGCGTCCTGAAGGGAGTTGTTTTCCGAGCACAGCGCTTCATGAACTGTTTTGTTCCTCGTATACGGAAGCAGTCTACCAATGCGTAAAATTTGCAATCGATTTTATCCGTTTACAGTTACGTTCGCGGAACCATATCACGCGAGCCCTTCTGCGCTGTCGTACGTTTGTTTACGTTGTTTTGTTTTGGTCCTGTCTCCACCCACGTCCCATCACTGCTCGCATCCCTGATGTATCTCGATTCTCACGGCGGTTTTCAGTTTGCCCTTTAATTAGTTTTAAACCCTCGTTTTTCTTTGTCCAAGTGCGAAGTACTGTTTAGTGTGCACCCGCTTGGCTTCGCCGAGCCGTTTTCGTTCCGTGCAGCGATATTCTCGTTATCGGCCCTGTTCCGGCTCTTGGTTCGTGTATTTTGAAGATTCCCGAGTTATCGCTGTTCGAACGTCGCCCGAACCCTGCCTGTTTCCAATTTGATTCTGACTCATGTTTTTGGATTTGTCCACCTGCCTCTCTGATAAACGCTTCAACTGCAATCGCATCCGTTTTCCGCCTCCCTTCTATACGACGCACTTGTGCTAATCAGGCGTTCCCTCACCAGCCCCCCCCCCCACACACACACACACATACTTTTCCCCCAGTTTTTCTGAAGACTTTCCCGTAGCAGAAAATGTCGAAATGGCTTTGTGGTGTTATTTACCGGAGCTACCGACCGTCACAGATGTGTCCATAAAGAAGCCTAAACTAGCACGCATTCATTCATTCATTCATTCGATATGACTCCCAGCAACATCCGAACATATCAGCACGCAAAACCCGTCTCTTTTTCAAATATTAATTTGTCAAATAATCGAGCTGAATCGAGTTTCTCTCACGAGTCCGTTTTTAGATCAAGTGACCCCGCACGTGTGACCGCGACCTGTAGTGTTTTTTTTTTTTGAAGCACCGATCTACGACGTTAGCAAAGCTTGGGTACGTTTTTAGTTTCTGCAGTTTTTATTATGAAAAGGGGTTTATTGTTTGTCAACCTCTTTTTTGTGTGTTTGCGCCACATCGCAGCAAACCTGCTGTCTTTCAGTTTGGGTGTTTTGGAAAGGTTTAAATCACACTAGCTCATCTCTCACGCTCTCTCTCTCTCTCTCTCTCTCTCTCTCTCTCTCTCTCTCACTCACACACACACATACACACACAAACATAATTACAAGAGACAAACGGTACGCACTCTCCTAAATTGCATTCCTACAACTCGCTCACACACATTCTCTCTCTCACACACACACACACACACACACACACGCACACTGTCTCTCTGTAAAACAAACTGACACTGGAGTCCCCTGAGCCTTTTAGCCCCCCCCAACCCTTTTGCCATTTTCTAATGCATTGTTCATTAGCATAATGAACAACGAGAACGACGAGAATTTCATCACCTGGATGTGTATTGTTTGTTTATTTATTTATTTATTTATTTTTTTGTCTCCAGCTCTCTATTTGTTTTCAATTCTCAAACATGCACTTCATCCTCACAGCAGCTCCTTACTAGCTCTGTAGGCGGATAGATGTGATTGCATCAACACTGTGGACGTCTGGGAATCTCACACACACACTCACACACACACACACACACACACGCATGCCGAGTGGACATCTGGGATTAGAAACTCTCACTCGGCTCTCATGTTCATATCCTGTCTTCAGCGAGCCCGCTTAGGAGTGGACTGTAAGTGGGCGTCTTCCCGTTTGTTTACTGATTGATGTGTGAAGCTTAAGACGAGAGTAAAGCAGCATTTCCCAAACCGCCAGGCCCGGATCCGCCACCCACATGCTCTCAGGCTCGAACGCGTACACTCGTCTGAATACGTGTTTCATCATGGGAAATACGAAAGCATGGTGGGAAATACGAAAGCATGGTGGGAAAATCGAGCGGCGTAAATCCCGGTCAGTGGGGGAGGAGCGCCGAGACGGGCGTTCATCCCACCGAAACCATTTTCAGTACATGACGGTGTTAATCGTATCTTCAAGAAGAAAACACGAAGCGAAAAGGAGAGCAGTGACGTTGAGTTGTCCGACCAGCGATCGTCCGGGATTCTGGATTTCTCCTGCTCTCCATAAACAATGTTTCAGTGGAAGAAACGGTGAGATTTGCCTTGTACGTGATGATATTGTGCTGCTCTGCACAATGAGATTACTGATTCTCCACAAGGCACCTGGCTGTTGATGAAAATTGCCATCCAGGACTGTCAGTGTTAATAATGTGCTCTACGTTCACGTCCTGATTGCAGAGGACGGATCACTATTGTAGAGCACAAGAGTGTCTGATTATGGATGAATGAACTGATAGACTGATACAAGTTTCTGCTAAATCATGATCCCATGATGTAAATATCATCGCGACAGCACTGGTGAATTCTCCATTCTGACTAGTCGGAAGGCGTTTATTTATTTATTTATTTATTTTTTTAGTAGGTCCAGCCTCGAGGCAAATCACATCCTAGCATATCCCAAATATCAGCTAGACACGAAACAGTCACGGAAATTAGCCATCTGTCTTCTAAAGCCAATTGTGAAAACTTCCATCTTGAAATCTTCTTCTAAAAGGCGACTCTGAAAGAGAAAAATAGCCTCCCCGTCACGGATTGTTAGCCGGGAAGATCAGTTTATCCACTTGATCTAGTTTAGAGCTGCCTTTTGGCATTTTACGTTATTGCCACCTGTGATAAACACATTTGGCGGTTGGAATGCACGAATAGGCGGCTATCCTGAAGATGTACTTGGCATCGTCGTTGCGGCGGTGGAACCACTTCACCGTCTGCATTTGCATTTTTGAGAGCGTCTGCATTATTGGCTCTTTCACAGATGGAGGAACAGATGTGGGAGCAGTTTAAACACCTGATGATTTAGAGAGAACCTAGCTGCTGATCTCCTGTGGGGTTTTTTTTGTCGTTGTTGTTTTTTTTTCTTTTCTTCCTTATACTGTGACCCAGTTTAAATTTTTTTTAAAAATTTTTTTATTGTGTCCATTCTTTCTTTAATGTACCGATAGTCGACCGGACCAACTCCATAACCAGCAGAACATCTGCAGTGGGACGTTGATATTCTTCATTAGGACAATCAAGAGAGGTTAAATTCCGCCCATCCATCCATCCATCCATCCATTTTCTGTACTGCTTACACTACACAGGGTCACGGGTAACCTGGAGCCTATACCTGGGGACTTGGGGCACAAGGTGGGGGACACCCTGGATAGGGTGCCAACCCATCACAGGGCGCAGTCGTACACTCGGACACCCATTCGCAGACAATTTGGAAATGCCACTCAGCCTACATGTATTTGGAGGAAACAGGATGGAGGCAGGAATCGAACCCTGAGCCACCCTGCCCACCGCCCCCCCCTAGTTTATTTTCAGGTTTTCTCATTTTAATTGATGTGGTGCCATGGGAAGCACCCCCCCCCCTTCCTTTGATCTACCCTTTAATCAGAAACACACCATGCTTGTATCCTCCCCTGCTTGTGTCCATGTATTTCTCCATGTGTGTATACATCCTGGAATTTGAACTGGGAATCAACAAGAGAAGCCGAAAGCTTCCTTGAGCTTTGAGAAGAAGGTATCGGGAATCACAAATATATTCCATGTGTCCCGAGTGCTGTTAAATCGGAGTTTTACAGTTTAAATTAGGCTTTTCAGGTCAGAATCCCTGCCAAGCACAGTCCGTGATGCACAGAGGTGCCAGCATTTACGGTGAACTGGGAGCTACTTGAAAACGATGCTTTTTCTGCCTTTTCAGTTAAAGCAGCAGTTAGTCCAATAAAAGCCGAATCACTGAAGGGGAAAGGACATGGAATGTGAAAGATTCATTTGCTCCCGGTAGCCATTACTTTCTCTTTGTGCGACTTCATTTAGGTGAAATTGTAGCTGTGAAGTCGTGAATCTAGAGGGTGGAGCTGTGGTCTCCGATTTGGTCAAACCCCTACGGTTGAAAGTTTTATCGTTTACACTGTTAGCACGAAGCTATCGCGTCCAGAGCTATACGTTAGGGTTTTTTGTGGTTAAATCCAGTTTGTTCAGTCTGCCTGCTAGGATTAGTAACGTTAGTAAGGTATCATTATTGGTAACTCTGCATACGACAGATGAAAAACTACTTGTCATTATAATGATACACACTTAGAAAGAACCCTTAAAGGTCTTTTTAGTTGTCGCTCTGAAGGAACCCCTAAAAGGATCAATGGGAACTCGGTGCCAGTGTTCCCTTTTATTAAATGGTTCCAAGTCGAACCATCTTTATAAGGTAAGAACCCTTAATTAACCCTTAAAGAACCCTTGAAGAAGGGTTTTTTTTTTCCTGTCCATTATCAGTGCGCTGCACTCGTGACGTATTCAAGCGCAGTCACTGGCCAGTGCCATAATTAGGAGGAAGTCATTCGATCCAGCATACTTAGTTATTGGTCACAACAACAACAACAAAAAAGAAGCGGAACTGTGGTGCTGTTTTTGGAAATGATTGCACAAGTGCACATATTGAAGAATCAACGCTGTTCTTGAACCGAATTGCATTTGGGAAACGGATTTTAAAACCATTTTTATTCCACTCTGATATATATATTTATCTATCATTTAGCTCCGAGCAGTGACATGGGCGCAGATATGACTGTAATTACGGTAGCTGATGGTTTGCTTTTCAAGATCTCCCCCCCCCCCCTGGTTTTATTTATTTATTTATTTATTTATTTTAGTGCCTCAGAGCTCCATGTGGTCGAGCTTTTTGAAGCTGTATTTCACATGTCTGCAATGCCTGAAGATGCATCTTTGAAGTCTCTTAGTGGACTCAAGGCCTTGTTTACAGGCTGCACTACTCCTTGCCATAATGGTGACGGCTTGCTTTTTCCTTGAGCACTTACTGTCTACGGCTCGAGCCACTGCAGCACACACTTTCTTCGGGAAGTAATATATTTAGAAGAGGAAGTGAATTAATTAAACTGGAACTTTTTACTATTCAGACATGCCCACGCTCATAAAAGCACTTCACTAGTTTATTCTGCTTGCTTTGTCTATATCAATAGAAGTAAATTGGTCAGGGGTTATAACTTATTATTTTTTGTGTGAGCGTGCTAGCCATGTTTCACATGATGGATAGCCCAAAGCGCTGCATGCAGATCCCCTTGTTTAATTCCAAGGTCTTCACTGTGTTCCCAGTCATATTTTCTTCCCACAGACACCGACACTCGTGCGTCCCTCTCGGATCCCGTGCGATCACTTTCCCACTACGTTCTTCAGGCAAGTAATTTGTTTGCAGGCAGGCACTGCGTGGCTTGTAGTCGTAAATGAAATGGATGGTGACACTCAAATAGTGATGCTGTGTATGACTTGACCATAAATTGCTTGGTATAGATAAAAAGTTTACTTTCTGAAATTGTACCCAGAAACTTCACGTAGACGTTGATGCACATTTGCGGAGTGAGGTTTTGTCATTTTATACCACGATCTTCCGAAACTCTGGCTGCTTCTCAGCCATTATGCTGGGATAATGTATTCAGCTAAGAATAAAAAAATGATTGCTGGATCTATCACCAGCCTCTTCTGAAGTCATATTATGGAGTCATATGCTCTCAACATCTGTGGTAAAACAATTTTAATGACTTACTGAAAGCAGTGATAGGTTGTCAACTGTCAGTAAAATTGCTCTCGCTCATTAGAATAAGTGCTCTTTTCAGAGAGAATGAATGTGTTAAATGTAAACATTGCAAAGCTAAATCCTGCAAATGACACCAGTGGTTGATTTGTTTATGGCTGGATTTGTCAGATCCAAACTAGTTTTTTATATCCAGTTATTTTTTTATAGAATAGAGTACAGTATAGAATCGAATAGAGTACAATACAGTATAGAATAGAGTACAGTATAGAATCGAAGAGAGTACAGTACAGTATAGAATAGAGTACAGTACAGTGTAGAATAGAGTACAGTATATAATCGGATAGAGTACAGTATAGAATCGGATAGAGTACAATACAGTATAGAATAGAGTACAGTATAGAATTGGATAGAGTACAATACAGTATAGAATAGAGTACAGTGTAGAATAGAGTACAGTATAGAATCGAAGAGAGTACAATACAGTATAGAATAGAGTACAGTACAGTGTAGAATAGAGTACAGTATAGAATCGGATAGAGTACAGTATAGAATCGGATAGAGTACAATACAGTGTAGAATAGAGTACAGTGTAGAATCGGATAGAGTACAGTATAGAATAGAGTACAGTATAGAATCGGATACAGTACAATACAGTATAGAATAGAGTACAGTATAGAATCGGATAGAGTACAATACAGTATAGAATAGAGTACAGTGTAGAATAGAGTACAGTATAGAATCGAATAGAGTACAATACAGTATAGAATAGAGTACAGTGTAGAATAGAGTACAGTATAGGATTGAATAGAGTACAATACAGTATAGAATAGAGTACAGTGTAGAATAGAGTACAGTGTAGAATAGAGTACAGTGTAGAATAGAGTATAGTGTAGAATTGAATAGAGTACAATACAGTATAGAATAGAGTACAGTGTAGAATAGAGTACAGTGTAGAATCGGATAGAGTACAGTATAGAATAGAGTACAGTGTAGGATCAAATAGAGTACAATACAGTGTAGAATAGAGTACAGTATAGAATCGAATAGAGTACAATACAGTGTAGAATACGGTACAGTGTAGAATAGAGTACAGTATAATACAGTGTAGAATAGAGTACAGTATAGAATCGAATAGAGTACAATACAGTATAGAATAGAGTACAGTGTAGAATAGAGTACAGTATAGAATCGAATAGAGTACAATACAGTATAGAATAGAGTACAGTGTAGAATAGAGTACAGCGTAGGATTGAATAGAGTACAGTATAGAATCGAATAGAGTACAGTGTAGAATAGAGTACAGTATAGAATCGAATAGAGTACAATACAGTATAGAATAGAGTACAGTGTAGAATAGAGTACAGTATAGAATCGAATAGAGTACAATAGTGTAGAATAGAGTACAGTGTAGAATTGAGTACAGTATAGAATCGAATAGAGTACAATACAGTGTAGAATAGAGTACAGTGTAGAATAGAGTACAGTGTAGGATTGAATAGAGTACAGTATAGAATCGAATAGAGTACAGTGTAGAATAGAGTACAGTATAGAATCGAATAGAGTACAATACAGTATAGAATAGAGTACAGTGTAGAATAGAGTACAGTATAGAATCGAATAGAGTACAATAGTGTAGAATAGAGTACAGTGTAGAATTGAGTACAGTATAGAATCGAATAGAGTACAATACAGTGTAGAATAGAGTACAGTGTAGAATAGAGTACAGTGTAGAATAGAGTACAGTGTAGAATTGAGTACAGTGTAGAATAGAGTATAGTATAATACAGTGTAGAATACAGTACAGTGTAGAATAGAGTACGGTATAGAATCGAATAGAGTACAATAGTGTAGAATAGAGTACAGTGTAGAATAGAGTACAGTGTAGAATTGAGTACAGTGTAGAATAGAGTATAGTATAATACAGTGTAGAATACAGTACAGTGTAGAATGGAGTACGGTATAGAATAGAGTGTGTGTGTGTGTGTGTGTGCTTGTGTGTGTGGACTTTCTCTAGGGACTTGGCCACTTTATAAATATCCTTTAGGGGAAGTTTCCCCCCCAGCCAACCCTGTTTGTGATTCACAAGGCCTCCGAGTATGTGTGTATATTCCAGTATTCAGTAGTGTATGTGCGTGTGTGCGTGTGTGTGAATTCTCAGAGCGGGCCAGTTTCTCTTCACACGTGCCCTCACGTTTCTGAAGGAAGCATAAGAGCGAGTCCAGAGCTGACGCACGCACAGATTTGGCGATGATCACGCAGCATTAAAATGCATCAGAGAGAACTAAATCTTTGTTTAGTTACTGAATGTACACGGAGAGTTAAAATAATGATTTATGGAATAAAGACGGTGTTTAATTGCATGTCTTTCTTTTCAGTCCGAACACTTCAAGGTCCACGTCACGTGCAGACGTTCTAGCGGCCGCTACGGGGTAGCTGGATCTCTAAAGCCGCGTGCGTGTGATCTTTAAATGCTTTAAAGGAAAAACGGATTCTCACCCACATGACCTCCCACAGCAGCTTTGAGCAGAGTTGTCGACGCTCCCAGGGAATCTCTGACGGATGACTTCTTTTTCAGGGAATACTTTCATAGTGCTGGGATGCGTTCGTTCGGACTAGTCTTTTATTTATTGTAAATACAAGATTTAAGCATTCACGATCTTTTTTTTCTGTTTTGTTTTGGCTCTTACGTCGACACGCTCTTATTGTTCTTATTACTTCCTGGTCCGGTCTCCGCCCCTGTTCTGTCATTTGCATGTCACACGATTGGTCCAGCTACTTTGCGCCAGTTTGTAATTAGTTAGTGTCTTTCTGAAGCCTCGTTCGTATTCATGTTATCATGTGCGCTTGTGTGGATTCATACTGTTTAACGGCGTATAACGGCAACCAAGTCCGTTCTGGTTTCGGGTCGTAAAGCTAGAAAATGCAGAAAAGTTCAAAACGGGGGTGAATACTTACGCACGGCACTGTATGTAGCTGTGGGCCTGTGAACAGAAGCACACGTTCTCCTTTAAATGCTCTTCGGTTTATCCCAAAATAAGGCACTTAAAAAAATAAATAAATAATAATAAAAAAAAAGCTTTTATTTCATAAACGATGCTGGCTGCCTCGGCCTCGTCCTGAATGGTCACGCCAGGCTCGATATAAACCGGGGTTCATGTATATACAGTGCTTTACGGTAACTATATTTGAGGTCATAGGGTTACATACACCTCGCAGAATCTACAAAATGTTTATAATAGAGCTGCAACAAGTAATCGGAAGCATCAATGATAAACATCGTTGTCGACGAATCCGATCAGGGATTAGACGGTCTGCGCACGGCACGGGGAACATTTACTCATCGCGTTACTGCCTTTTCAATCGACCGTCACGCTTCATTGCAAAGACCTTTTTTGGGGGGTTGTGTGTGTGTGTGTGTGTGCGCAGAAGAAAAACTTTGTGCAAGAGGATAGATATAGAAATAATGCTATAATCCGTGGGGACTTTATCACATGCATTTATCATTGCCATCATGCTTTTTGTTGTTTCTGCTTTTAGCCGTGTGTGTGTGTATGTGTGTGTGTGTGTGTGTGTGTGTGTGTGTGTGTGTGTGTGTGTGCGTGTGTGTTCTATAATGCCTGAAACAGATGCCTTTTTTTTTATTTTTTTAAAACATTTATATCGTACCCGTCCATCCATCAGTGTTTTGCCATCCCGAGTTCTGCTTTGCCTTGTTCATCACGCAGCATGTGATCACCGAGTGCGTGTTTCGGGAACATTTGTCATCGCAGTCACATAATAGGACTTCAAAACCCGATCCGCTCCTTTAATCTCTTTCCACAACAGACCCAGACGGGTGCGTCAGGACACCAGCGACCTCCGAGCGGCGTGAAAAATAATGAGGAGTTAATATAGCTAGTCTGATTTCGACATGTCGGTGATCAGTTATCCTGTACGGGGTTTTATCTTGATGTTCAACGTGTCGACGTCCCGTTCACGACAAAGCTGCCGCGAGTAGGCGCTGTTTTCAGGCTTAGCGTCTGTCCCGAGAACCAGGATGAGTCGCAGGAGAAAGGTCAAGCTCGTAATCCTGTAGTTTATTGGACGAGAGTCCCGCGAATTGTGATCAAGAGAGAGGCAGGTGAAGGAATGACAGCGCGATGCTTCTTTACCGTGAGTATTAAGCGGATGTTCCACCACGTTTAATGGACCAAAAGTGTATAATGTGCCTTTTCTTTACTTGATGAAAATCCACATCATTGTATCATCACTCCACTGATTATTTTCCTAAAAGAGCACGACCCCAAGTCTTTTATTCCTTACACGATGAACTGTAATATAGATAAAGCTGGTTAAAATGTTTGATATAATCGTGATGGAGCATTAAAGCTGCACTAGGTAAGATTAAGTTAAGTCGTCTTTTCTCTCTCAAAACGAGGCTTTTATCTTTTTGGTAGCTGGGTTTGACGTTTGAATGCTTTTTTTTTTTTCCTTCACCCTCACCGTCCATGTTCATAAAGCTCCACCTCCAGGATCTGCAGTGGCCCGTCGAGTGGAGTGTTTACAAAAAATGTCTGTCAGGACGCACATCCGAACATAAACAAGCATTCTGGACCGGATGTCAGTTTTCCAAGACGGTTTTCTCAGCAACTTCATACACTTTTGCAGAGGCCGTTGATTTAAAACTGTTTTAAAAAAAAATAAAAAATGTTTTAATCATACTCTACATATCTTCCAGGTTATTTATACAAGTAAAGAATTTTAATTATTCGCTTACTGCACCTTTAAAATCGTAAGTTTCATATGTCGTTAACTATTTAGCTGCGTGGTGCGGTTTATTTATTTACTCATTCTAAATAAATGACCACTAAATGAACGTGTAAATAACCGTATAGGGTCTGAGATGTTTACACTTGAACGTATAAAGGCTTATGTGAAGGAAAACGGCCTTTTCTGTTGATTTTTAAAAACGCTGAGCTGAAGCTTCGTCTCTCTCACGTCACCGTTCCCGTGCTGTATCTGAAACCGTCGGCCCGGGAGCTGTAAATTAAACGCTAGCTCGAACGGCCAGATGTTTTGACACGGACCTCGAAATCCCACCGGAGTTTACTTTTGCGATGTTGAAACGTCTCGCTCGTAAATCCAACGTGGCCGCTTTGACGGATTCCGTGGGTCAGTAGTACGAGTCACGACCACGTGACGGCCGAGCGAGATCCGGCTGTTCACGTTCACCGCGTGGGTTTGCGTGCGTGTGCGTGTGAATATTAATCAGGCTGTGGCGCGAGAAGAACATACAGTGCTGTGAAAAAGTATTTGTATTCCTCTGTTGTTGTGTACATCTCCTACTAAATCGTTTCAGATCTTCAAACGAAATGCAACATAAAACAGAGGCATCCTGAGTAAACACACAATACAGTTGTTATTTATTTATATTTTTTATTGAAGCCAAAAAAAAAAAAAAAAGTTTTCCAATACCTATCACCCGTGTGAAAAACTAATTGCCCCCTTAAACTTAAAATCTGTTCGTGCCACCTTTAGCAGCAATAACCACAACCGAACGCTTCCGATAATTGGAGATCAGAGACCGGACATTCTCCTTTAGGATTTTATGGTACAGAGCAGAATTCATGCTTCCCTCAATTACTGAAAGTTCCCCAGCCCCTGAAGCAGCGAAGCATCCCCACACCATCACACTACCTCCACCATGCTTGACCGTAGCTACGTTGTTCTTTTTGTGGATTTCTGTGTTTGCTTTACTAAATACAACGGGACCGCTGTCTTCCAAACAGTTCCACTTTCGACTCATCAATCCACAGAACATTCTCCCAAAAGGTTTGAGGATCGTCTCGTCGTGTTTTGGCAAAATTCAGACGAGCCTTAACGTTGTTCCGGGTTAGCAGTGGTTTTCACCTCGCCACTCTGCTCGAACAGAGCAGCTTCCAAAGCTTCAACGATCACGCGTCTCCGCCCTAACTTTGCACCTTGTAGCCGCATTTCATTCTGGGACTTTGAGTCCAGAGTTCTGCATCGACGTCTCTACTAGGTCTGCGCTGTCCTAGGTCTCCTTAATAGGACGTTGAAATGGAAAATGGTGAGTGAGAAAAGAAGAGGTGGTGTCGAGGGCAAAAATACTGCAGTGATCCATTATGTCCGAGATTGTTTACGTTCTTAAAATGACATTAAACCCGAACGTCTTGCAGGAATAACGGGAATGCAGCGACGAGCAGCACGTGTAGCACCAGAATCGCTGAAATGAAGCGTCACGAAAATTTTAATATAAATATATTTCACGTGTTTCAACACGGAGGTTTCCTTTGTGCAGACTTTCCTGTGCCTCGACATGATTATAAAGGTTTTAATTGAGTTGTCTGGCTACGCTGAGAAGCCCTGCGTGTGTGTAATGAAGCGCGAATGCAAGTTCACACCTGATGCAAGCGTGAGAGAATATTGAAATATCAAACGTGACGAGGTGCGTGTGAACTCGACACTGACAAAGCGAGAGTAAGAAATGTTGCTACAATAGAACTGCTGTAGTGATAGGGTATGTGTGTGTGTGTGTGTGTGTGTCCCCGGTGAGACAGGTCTAGGTTGTTTATGTGAAGAAGGTATTTATTGGCATGGAGGATAATGAATTAAATACACACAGTCAGGATTAGTTTAATTGGGGAAGCAGAGCGTGAGGTAGACTGACTCACTCCGCTCAGGAATTGCTCATGTGTTAATGTTTTACTCTATTTACTAAACTAAAAGCTACAAAAAGTCACACTTCCTGCCCTTTCGGAGCCGTGCGAGTGTGAGATTGCAGAATGATGGACAACGCGGCGTCTCTCCGGCAGCGTAAACAAACGAATCGTGTAAACGAGATACCGCGCGCATGATAATACCCGACAGCCTTTAGACTAACAGCGCGAAAGTCCCGTGACGCACAAAAGCATGAGGTGGTCCGTCCTACACTCGTTTCTATCTCTCACAGCAGGTGTGCGGTGGTGTTTTTGTCCTCCTGTCTTTCAGACAGTCCTTTCCCGAAAGGGCCGAGAGAGCGCTCGAGAATCCCTTCACCGGCCGAGACGCGTCAATCACCTGCGGAAAACCGCTTCACACAAGGTACCACGTTTACACGCGAGCGATCGATCCTGCTACCTTCAAACGCTCGAGGATCCTCGGTCGTACGTAATGAATTATTAAATGATGAGCACCGGCTGAGTAAAACACTTTTATCGCTGTTTGATGAATAACGAATGTGTCGATGCTCCTCGACTTTCGGACCCGACTGCGTTTCAGCACGGAACGTATGGAGTGTGTATGTTCCGTGTTTGTGTGTCAGGCTGCACGTGTAAACACATCTAACCAGCTAATCATGCACCATGCAGAGGCCAGAGCGTACAGTGCATCCCTTCCCTCGCAGCGTCGTCATCATAATAATAATAATAATAACAACAACAACAGTAATAATAATAATAAGAGGAATAGCTCTTGGGTCTAAGTATTTTTTAAAAAATGTATTATTCAAATCATTCATTAGCGATTCCTCAAGAGTAAATGCTTATTCCACTCAGTTCTTCCCTCATAGAAAAGTCCAATTACCAGCTCATCATATACAGGTGCATCTCAAAAAATCTGAACATGGTGGAAAAGTTAGTTTTTTTTCCCCCATAATTTAACTCAAAAAGTGGAACTTTCACGTACTCTACATTCCGTAAACATAAAGTGAAATATTTCGAGCCTTTTTTTTTTTTGTTTGTTTTACTCTCGATGATTACAGCATACAGCTCATGGAACTCAAAAATCCAGTATCTCAGAATATTCGAATAAAGAATTTATAATACAGAAATGTCTGATGACCTGAGAAGACTCTAATCAGCGAATTCACTCAAAACACCCGTGAAGGTTTCCCGAGCCTTTAATCTCTCAGTCTGGTTCAGTACACAAGCACAATCACGGGGAAGATGGAAGTCAATGTTGCGTTTCATTTGGAAATCAAGGTCCCAGAGTCTGGAGGAAGAGTGGAGGGGAACAGAACCTAAGCTACTTGAAGTCCAGTGTGAAGTTTCCACAGTCAGTGATGATTTGGGTTGCCGTGTCATCTGCTGCTGTTGGTCCAGTGTGTTTTCTCGAGTCGAGAGTCGATGCAGCGTCTACCAGGAGATTTTAGAGCACTTCATGCTTCCATCTGCTGACGAGCTTTATGGAGATGCTGATCTCCTTTTCCAGCAGGACTCTGCACCTGCCCACAGTGCCAAAACTTCTAGTAACTGGTTTGTAATCGTGGTGTAATCGTGCTCGATTGTCCAGCCGACTCGCCTGACCCGAACCCCATAGAGAATCTACGAGAGACACCAGACCCGACAATACGGACGAGCTGAAGACCGCCATCAAAGCAACCTGGACTTCCAGAACACCTCAGCAGTGCCACAGGCTGATCGCCTCCGTGCCACGCCGCACCGATGCAGCAATCCATGCAAAAGAATTAAAACCCCGACCAGATATCGAGTGCATAAATTAACACACTTTTCATCAGGTCGACATTTCTGTATTATAAACTCTTTACTGTAATATTTTGAGATACTGGATTTTTGATTTCCATGCCTCCCAGTATTTCACTTTATGTGTAATGACTCTGGGATATATTCAACTTCCACTTTTCGAATTAAATTACGGGAAAAAAACTCAACTTTTCCACCATATTCAAATTTTTTGAGATGCACCTGTATTCATCTAGACTGTGAAACTTGAGTTTGGATGAATGCTTTTTGAAGTTGCTTATGCAAATCTAATATTTAAATCTAATCCTACGGGAAGCAGCTGCAAGGCTTTTTAAAAAAGAGCTGACATCGACCTTTATTTTTGGTCACAGCGGAACATTCAATCCAAAGCTGAAGAAATTAACTGTACTGAAAAGCGCAGAATGGCAGCATGATTTAAAAAATTTTTTTTTTAAACTCGTGGACCAATCAGATCGCAAGTTGGGGGCGGTGCAAGTGCGGGTGAAACACTAATCTGGTTAGTGAGAGAAATTTCATTGCTTATATTGCTGCTAGTTTAAAGTGGAACTGAATACAAGATCTTGGTTGAAAGTGCGTTAGGATTCTAGCTTTAGAGAGTAGTTCTTATTTAGATTGATACCACAGCACTGTTGAATTCTCCTTTCTGATTGGTCAGAAGGTGTTTCTATAGTAACGGCTCATTCACAGGGACGCGTAAGCCGAACGTTCTACAATAAACAAAGAGTAACGTTTAATACATTTTTTGAAAAAACGTAACAACAGTCGTTTGATATGTGAGATTTATTTACCATTTATGGAAGGAGTCTCCAGTGTCAGCACTTTGTAACGGCGAGCGAGTTTTCCAACCTGTGCGAGTCTTCAGGACGGAGCGGTTTCTCCGTGACGTCACGAGCGTGTTTTCCTTCTTTCGACTTTCCTTTCGTCTTAGTAAATTCCAAGAGAGAGACACGAAAGATGACTGGAACTAACTTGCCTCATGGGCATCGGACGTAACTGCAAACGGATAAAAAGTACGGCGAGCAAGTTGCTGGGGTATCAAGGGAATAAAACACTTCGGGATGTGCCGCTATGAGAAAATAATCGACGTCGATCGATTATTTTCGTGCATCACCGCACCCCCGAGTGAGTTATTCCTTACATATTTTGCGAAGTAAGGCTTGTTGAGAAAATTAGCAAAGACAAGCTCATTCAGGACCTAGCTAATAAACGATGCTAGCTAACGATTCGTAAACTCCCGTTACGCTATCGTAGGAATGTTACGTTTCTCAGCGTGAAAACGGACATTAAAACTTAAGGGTGGAGCCGCATCACGGGTAATAGTCACATCATAATGCTGTATGAATATAAACAGGTCTTGATCGATAATTATTATTTATTTATTTATTTATTTATTTTGAAAAAGGAAGTGTTTGAGACAAAGCCTCGGTGTGCCTGGGTTCAAGAGCATCCGTCGCTCGTACCTCGTCGAGTGTTTCGTTTCAATTTGATCGAGCACGCCTTGTTAGCGAGAGGCGCCCGACGATCGCTCACGCACTCTGTGTTTGGACGATGAACCGCCGAACGGAAACAGGATCAAACGGCGAAGGAGGCGACGGCGCAGCTGCCGATGACCAAATCCATACACGGGTGATGATTAACATTCATCCGTCTCCGTTGATCTTGATGCGCTTTATATGATATTATTTATTTATTTCTGATCTTGTGCTGTGGCTCTGTTTTTGTGCTTTGATGTGTAATCAGTGGATGGATTAGTCCGGAACAACTGAAAGGAAGACAGAGACCGAGAGAGGCAGAGAGGCAGGTTCCATCAATTCAAAGCCAGCCTTGTCATTTTGCATCTATATTCCGTTTGCTCTTTTTGCCTGCGTTTTATCTGATTCATGTGCACAGATCCACCACCAAAATTTCATTATCACATCAGTTTATATTCCTCTGACAAGACCCCAGAACCGTGTGTGTGTGTGTGTGTGTGTGTGTGTGTGTGTGTGTGTTTAATCATCCATATATCTTTTGGCTCTGGAATAGTAGAGAAATTCAGAACAGGCTTTTGGTGAAAATGAATATTGTGCTTTTGAAATACACGGTAACACTTCATTCAAATCAAAATCGACGTTTCGTGGCTTTCGGTGTGAACACGGTAGCCGTAAGGCGATCGATCAGCTAGTGTGCTCCAAAACGACGACAAAACTCACGTTTGGTGTGTGTTCTACCAGTATGGATCATAAAAAAATTTTTACAAAAAATCCATTAAACAGTTACAGTTGCAATCGGAATGATTCGACCCCCGGTGCAAATCAGGTTTCAGCTGTTTGTAACGAACAAATCAAACAAAAGCAATTGAAATAGTCAATGCTAACTAAGCTAATGCTAACTAAGCGGTTCCCCCCCCACAACAGTGTGTCACGTTACTGAGAAACTGCAACGCTAAAAACGTGGCAGCGGAGTTACCGACTGTTACAACGCACTGACGCTGGAGACTCTTTCCACAGCTGTTAAATAAGTAAATGAAACATTTCTTTACTTCGTCAGTAGTCTTAGATGACGTGGAGCGTCCACATCACGAGTCCCCTGTGAATGAGCCGTTACTATAGAAACGATAACGTATTCGAACGAGCGCGTTAATCTCGAGCTGTGATTTCGTCTTGCAGCTGGAAGTACGGTCGAAGATGAATCAACTCCCCCTGACCAATCAGAAGCGAGAACCCAAGATCACCGTGGTGTCATAGTTATCATCCTCTACCTTACAGAACTCCAGACTTGTTCATTTTTGGAAACGCCTTAAACGCGCTATTAAAAATGATTCACTTTGAGGTGCCGATTCTTGGAGATACCCCGGATTCAGGCCACGTGTTGAGTTTGTGAAGGCCTTAGACATAAAATAGTGTTATTTATGTGCACTTTCGCACATGTGCCTGCACAGACACACACAGCTGGTGTTGCTTAATCTGCCACTATTTTAAGATGCTCACTTACCTAATCATGAGTGTATTTTGAGAGAGACTGGGAAAGAGAAATGCAGAACGACTGCGATAGAGAGAGACCGGGAGAGAGGCACACAAACAAATAGAGAGATGGAGACAGTGTGAGAGAGAGAGAGAGAGAGAGACAGACAGAAAGAGTGACCGAGGAAAAAATGAGAGAGCGTGACCGGGAGATGAGAGAGAGAGAGAGAGAGAGACAAGACGAGAGTAAGCGAGAGAGAAAGGAGAGGAAGAGAACCGTGGAATGAAAGTTTGTTAGGACTTGGTGCATGTAAATGAACAATAATTAAATGAAACTGAAATATGTTTAATATACAGTACACAATTAGAGCTGTGAAAAGCTTTCGAAAATCCCCCGTCACTTTATGAACCCAGTTTTAAACCGAACGCGTTCTGATGATTAATAATAAGCTGAAAGTGTCGAGTTATCAGTAATGGAATGAAATAATGCAATGAATCATCTTTTTGTTTTCCAAGGTCAACTTGAATATTTTTCGGGCTGATAGCCGCTTGTGAGAATGACAGTATGGCTCACCAAGGCCTGTTTGACTGACTCACACACACACACACACACACACACACACACGCACGCACGCACGCGCGCAGGGCTCACCTCAGTCTCGCTATCACTGACGTAAACATGGCACTTAAAGTTGAGAGGGCTTTAGATTTTCCACTACTTCACCGTGTGGTGTTGCGTAACGCAGACTCTGCTGTCTGTAATAAAATAAAATTATATCGTGTTGCAGTTTACTGCCGTATTTCAGCGTAACATCATCTAAATCGATACGTATTATTCAAGCCCTCCTAACCACCAGGGGCAGTGTGAAACACCTGAATGCCACCTTGTACATGTCTCCCAGCAGTCTTATATCTGAACATGTATCTTTTACAGGCGTTGAGGTAAATGTTTTTTGTTCACTTCTGTAAGCTGCTTCTGGGAGTTCATCGACACGGTGATGTAAGAGATTCCGGGAGTTCATTACCGTGGTGATGTAAGAGATTCTGGGAGTTCATTACCGAAGTGATGTAAGAGATTCTGGGAGTTCATCAACACGGTGATGTAAGAGATTCTGGGAGTTCATTACCGAAGTGATGTAAGAGATTCTGGGAGTTCATCAACACGGTGATGTAAGAGATTCTGGGAGTTCATCATCATGGTGATGTAAGAGATTCTGGGAGTTCATCAACACGGTGATGTAAGAGATTCTGGGAGTTCATCATCATGGTGATGTAAGAGATTCCGGGAGTTGTAGGTAGTGTGGAAGGTATTATGAGGTCAGAGATTCTGGGAGTTCAGAAGGTATTGGGAGGTCAGAGATTCTGGGAGTTCAGAAGGTATTGTGAGGTCAGAGATTCTGGGAGTTCATCATCATGGTGATGTAAGAGATTCTGGGAGTTCATTACCGTGGTGATGTAAGAGATTCTGGGAGTTCAGAAGGTATTGTGAGGTCAGAGATTCTGGGAGTTCATCATCATGGTGATGTAAGATTCTGGGAGTTCAGAAGGTATTGGGAGGTCAGAGATTCTGGGAGTTCAGAAGGTATTGTGAGGTCAGAGATTCTGGGAGTTCATCATCATGGTGATGTAAGAGATTCTGGGAGTTCATTACCGTGGTGATGTAAGAGATTCTGGGAGTTCAGAAGGTATTGTGAGGTCAGAGATTCTGGGAGTTCATCATCATGGTGATGTAAGATTCTGGGAGTTCAGAAGGTATTGGGAGGTCAGAGATTCTGGGAGTTCAGAAGGTATTGTGAGGTCAGAGATTCTGGGAGTTCATCATCATGGTGATGTAAGATTCTGGGAGTTCAGAAGGTATTGTGAGGTCAGAGATTCTGGGAGTTCAGAAGGTATTGTGAGGTCAGAGATTCTGGGAGTTCAGAAGGTATTGTGAGGTCAGAGATTCCGGGAGTTCATCATCATGGTGATGTAAGAGATTCTGGGAGTTCATTACCGTGGTGATGTAAGAGATTCTGGGAGTTCAGAAGGTATTGTGAGGTCAGAGATTCTGGGAGTTCAGAAGGTATTGTGAGGTCAGAGATTCTGGGAGTTCAGAAGGTATTGTGAGGTCAGAGATTCTGGGAGTTCATCATCATGGTGATGTAAGAGATTCTGGGAGTTCATTACCGTGGTGATGTAAGAGATTCTGGGAGTTCATTACCGTGGTGATGTAAGAGATTCTGGGAGTTCAGAAGGTATTGTGAGGTCAGAGATTCTGGGAGTTCATCATCATGGTGATGTAAGATTCTGGGAGTTCAGAAGGTATTGGGAGGTCAGAGATTCTGGGAGTTCAGAAGGTATTGTGAGGTCAGAGATTCTGGGAGTTCATCATCATGGTGATGTAAGATTCTGGGAGTTCAGAAGGTATTGTGAGGTCAGAGATTCTGGGAGTTCAGAAGGTATTGTGAGGTCAGAGATTCTGGGAGTTCAGAAGGTATTGTGAGGTCAGAGATTCCGGGAGTTCATCATCATGGTGATGTAAGAGATTCTGGGAGTTCATTACCGTGGTGATGTAAGAGATTCTGGGAGTTCAGAAGGTATTGTGAGGTCAGAGATTCTGGGAGTTCAGAAGGTATTGTGAGGTCAGAGATTCTGGGAGTTCAGAAGGTATTGTGAGGTCAGAGATTCTGGGAGTTCATCATCATGGTGATGTAAGAGATTCTGGGAGTTCATTACCGTGGTGATGTAAGAGATTCTGGGAGTTCAGAAGGTATTGTGAGGTCAGAGATTCTGGGAGTTCAGAAGGTATTGTGAGGTCAGAGATTCTGGGAGTTCAGAAGGTATTGTGAGGTCAGAGATTCTGGGAGTTCATTTGTATAAACTCTGCGGTAGAAATTTAGACAAACACCACTAGACTCGTCCTCTCAGGTGAAAAAGGTTTATTACAGAAGGTTGAACGCAGGATAGAAGATGAGAGCGCTCTGAAGCGCTCCTCTCTCACATGCCCTATATAAGTTTTAAGATAAGGAGAGCTGGACATCTGCGAGTCTCAAAAAGGGGGGTTTGAGCACGTTTGGTGGTTTTCAAGGTCTTAGCAGATGTGCAGACATTCCTGAAGACAATAACATGTTTGTGTCAGTGTAAGAGGAAAGAACGTCCTGTGCTCATCTCCATGACACGATCGCAAGTGGCATTAATGACTGATGAACATGAACAGAGCTTATTACAAAGTAAGAAATGAATCATTTCCCTCGCAACTCACTCGTCGTACATTATCACATTACATTAGCTGCCAGTTTTTAGCCTAGCCGATGTGGTTTCCAGGCAGCCAGGGATTGGTTACCTGCTGATGAATTTATGATTTGTCTCCCCCTGCACTTAATTATCTTGCCCACCAGTTGACATTTCTTTGAAATATTCAACATATCTGGTCAACGTTCTGCTGTGAACATTCTCTCTCGCCTTTTCACATTTCCCTACATCATCCGTCATCTCCCCGCGTCTACTCGGGTTTCCTAACCCTTCTCCAAAGACACGATGATCCCAGTGTTCCCGGCCCAGGCTCCGAATCCACTCGGATTCTGTCTCACGTCCGAGTTTGAGTCCGACGCCCCTGGCTTCTGAAAACAGAGTTTGACTTCGGTTTTAATCTGTGGTTGTTGGATCATTATTAGCCGTCTTGTCCTCCTGAGAAGACCTGTGTGTCACGGTGTTTGTCTTAATTATATACTTTTACTGAAACTTTTGGTTCGTTCTCAACTTTGAGCGTTCTAGCGCTCGTATATGCTAATGAATATTCGCCGAATCTGCCGAGAGTTGAGACTTCTCAGATGAGTCATTCGCAGCGAAGGGTTTCATTATGCATGCGATGCGCAATCAAGCCTATTTTTCCTCTTAAATTTTTTATTTAAAAAAGAAGCAATTTGTATTTGTTTTTTTTGTGTTTGACTTTTCAAATGGAAGAATCTTCAATTACTACCCACACAGCCCCTTTTACCACCTGCTTTGATAATGTAAGATGGATGGAGAGGAGTCTTACTTCTGCATTTCTTTACTTTTTTTTAATTTTTATTTGTTTGAACCAATTTTCTTTCTTCCGAGTTGCTCGTTGCGCAGTCTCAGCCCATTATCCACAGCGTGTGCAGAAGCTCTAATGTACAGCCCAGTCCAATTTCTGGGCTGCATCACAGAAATGGTGTTAAGGTTAGTGGTTAGCACGTTTGTCTCACACCTCCAGGGTCTATTCCCGCCACGGCCGTGTGTGTGTGTGTGTGTGTGTGTGTGTGTGTGTGTGTGTGTGTGTGTGTGTGGAGCTTTCATGTTCTCCCCGTGCTTTGGGGGCTTCCTCTGGGTACTCCGGTTTCCTCCCACCAATCCAAAGACATGCGTTGTAGGCTGATTGGCCTTTCCATAGTGTATGAATGGGTGTGTGACTGTGTGTGTGTGTGTGTGTGATTGTGCCCTGCGATGAATTGGCACAATCGTCCAGGTTGTCCTCTGTCTTATGCACCCTGGGATAGGCTCCAGGTTCCCCACGACCCAGTAAGGATAAGCGGTATAAACAATGGATGGGATGGATGCTCTTCTTCAAAGACCCAATGCTGTTTTAATGAACACGCACAAACATACGGACTGATTTCGTTTGTGGCATACAGACATCTTGCTTAGATATAACTGGAAGCCAAACGGAGACCAAAGCGAATGCTGGAGAACAGATTTTATCTTTGAATGATGGATCTGTGGCTTTTATTTGTCTCCAAAATGACAAATATTGGTTACAGCTTTTACATTTTACAAACTAGGTTTACGCCGATTATTCAACATACTATTTGTCAACACGGACGTTTTCGCCGTGGTTGCTGGGACTACGGTTACGGCGATGGCCTTGGGACTGCAATTACCACGTACAATTTTGCACTCAAGTCTCCTTTAGCGAACAGTGGACTAGTTCAACCAATCAGACTGCATATAAATTCGCACGCTTAAAATCTCTATCCTGTGTTTTAGAGCTTTCTGTAAAGCTGCTTTGAGACAACGGCCACTGTTAAAAGCGCTACACAAATAAAACGGAATTTACGTGAATAATTAACTGTTGAACTATTCATTTTTGCAGCCCTTTCTAGTTATTAAACTTCCTTGTTGTCTAGACTAATAGCTTAGAAATGAAATCTGCCTGTCCACTGTCCATGTACAGTCGGTAGCATTGAGGGTATTTTTGTAAAATCTGGCGCCTCTTGTGACAAGACTGTGACCGGGAGGCATCGTGTTCTCCATCATTCTTTCCTCACCCGCTCAAGTTTCTGTACGGAATCCATTAGCTTTGAAATAACTTTAAATTCACGTCCTCCCGTGGCTTTTACTCGGCTCTGTGCCGAGTGTGATATCTTAATAAATATTTCCATGGAGCGTGGGCAGGACTACTTTATCTGAAATTGGGTGGTGGTTGTTATTTTTTTTGGTCCCTGGGCTGCGAAAGACCACTGAACGTCCCTGTCAGCACCGTCTGAGCCGCGGCGCACAAATCTACAGTAAATTACAGCAGTAATGAGTTAATCTCGCCTTACCTGCAGTGCTCTGTCTCGGCTGTTTATTAAATTAATAGATCAATAATTTTATGCCTCAGCAGGCCTGGAGAGGACTGCAAATTGAGGTGTCGCTGATTAACAGGTGGAAAATTATTCATGAACATGGATTTATGGCGTGCAGGTTACCTCGCAGTTCGTCTCTGAAACACAGGCGGATTTTTATCGCATGTTACACCCAGAACCAGTTTGTAGGAAAGACAGGACAAGGACAATTTCTATAAGGATAGAACTTGCACCGGTACTCTGTAGGGACCGAAGGTGATTCCAGGCTTGGGGGTGCCATTTGTGTCCCACTGATATCATGTTTACAAATAACGTCAAAGATAATTCATTACGAGATGTGCCGATTTTCATCCATCGCGATTAATCAGTCACCGTTTTTGGCGGAGAAATTACCCCACAGAAGATCATTTAAAGTCGTCACGTTTCATTTCGATGGACTGTGTGGGGAAATTTATACTTCAGGATACAACCGTATTTACGTTACGACACGAGAAAAAGTGTCTCTCGGACGCTTACGGTATCTCCCGTGCTGTCTCCGTCGCGTTCGGACGATCGAGCGTGGTGTTTCCCCGCGTTTAGCCTACTGACGTATTGACGTATTTTATTTTCAGATCGACTGAGCAACGCGAGCTATTATCCCCCCCATTGAAGCGTAGTAGTATGTGGAAATGTAATGGTGACGTCCTTCAGGAGGACCTAGCCTTATTTGATCATGCTGTGCTGAAACGCTGTTTAAGAGCAGAACGGTTCAATTAGAAGAATAAAGTTGAATTTATTCATTACTACGAGGGTTAAATGGCACCACTCGGTATCTAGGGATATTACAGTATGCTCTACATTTCCCCGCAGTGACTGTGCAGCTTTCCCTGTACAAAACGTCTCGGTTTTGTTTAGCAGCAAATGGCACATGTACACAATCACTTAAATCCAATTTAGATCCGAATTCTCCACATGTTCATCCCTCCCAGGCCGAGCGTTCTCCGTAATCCATTTTGTATTTCGTCCAGCTGTAGCGTTTATTTCAGTTCCGAGAACGTTTTCAGCTTCGGGGGAGTGTTTTAAGGAAGGAATATTATTTCTGAAACTTTATTTATTTTATTTATTTATTTTTTGCAGGCAGCGAGCCCTTAAACTGTGAAATAAATTCCGCAGACTCGCTCAGCGCACTTCTTTTTACGGACCTAATCCAAATGTTCAAATTTAAAACGCGTACGGTGTTATTTAGTTTTTATTCGTGGCTTTTCCGCCAGCAGAACATGTTATAGGTGCAAGTTGACATTTGTAGGCTACATGTTTTTTTTTTTTTTTTTTTTTTTTTTTTTTTAAATGTATTAAATTTATTATTATTCAGATTTTGGATTAAACTCATGTGAGAAGTCAAAGAGGGTAAATTACCAGGGGCGTAGAATCCGCACTCTTTCTCTGGCCTTTGAAATCTTTGGTCTCTATACGTGTACGTGTCTAGAAGTCTTTACGTGACCCGACGTTGCCATGACAACCGGTCACTCGCGTCACGTGTCACGCCCACGTTCACTCCCTCGCCGAGCGCTCGGAGGCGGCGATGGAAACCATTCACTTCGAGCAGTGCAAGTGTAAGTTCTTTTGGCGCGTGGTATTCATGCTGTACGATGGCGATTAATTTGCAACATATTTCTATTTTCACTGTATTTCCATTCATGAATAATTAGCAAGATTTGCTGGTGATATTAGCCTACCCGCCGTCCCGCACTTATTCTCTAACTCTTCTGGAACGTCTTTTGTTTTTTTTGTTTTTATTACGGATGCGTTATCCGGGTCCTTCACATTATTAGAATAAGATGGCGAATTGTTAACGTCGAATTCGGATGTGCATGGCTTACGTACGTCTGGATGTCGACGCTAAATATCGGTAGAAAGATCATAGGATGGAGCACGTTTTCATTTTATAAACACAGTGACCGAGTCAGAACAGGCTGCTATAATAACTCTAATCCTTATGCGAGAGGTTTAAGTTAGGTTAGAAGTATAGGGAAAGCAGTCTGACCCTGCCATTTTTACATTACTGTATATAATTCGATAGAGAAGGGAGAGAACCGAAACAAAATCATCCATGAGATACAAGTGTATAGTATATACTGCGTGCTATGTGTACACTAAACACAGTTTACACTATTTAAATCATGCAGTGACACCGCCCCCCCCTTCACGTCTGAAACGATGGCGACGCCCATGGTAATATCTATAAGAACCGTATAACAAATATAAAGAAAATGTCTGAATTTGATCGCGTGAATGGCCGTGTTCATTTAGTTTTCAAACTTTAGCACTTTTGTTGTTGTTCTTGTCTTCGAAGCCGAGTTCCAGGCGATCGATGCCAGGATGAATAAATGATGTAGGAGTCTGTTGATATGAAACCGTCAGTCACTACGGGTTGATTCCCAAGCTCCACAACGTGAACAGGAGCTCATTAGTGTAGCTTTCTCATCGCTCCTTTCTGTTCGATCTGATCAAACGGCATACGAAATATACGTTACTATATATACCTGTACTGTAGTGGTAGTAGAAGCAGTAACACCATTACCGCAGGAGCATCTTACACTTAGCACCTATAGGACTAATTAGAGCTGTTCATATTGTAATTATCATGAGAGATCGTCCATTGTCTGAGGATATGGCAGGTTTCGTTACAACTTTTATAACCTCGGTGATCCATAATATTACAATAACAAGACGCCGGTTGAATTTATTTCTTAACATTTAATATCTTGTAAAATATTCATCTTATAACCATTAAGAATCAGTCGATGGGCCCAGATGTACCGTACGTTCCTCTACATAACTACATAACAGTTACTGTAGTGAATGCTGAATTACACTATATAACAATATACGTATCTATCTACGTGTGTGTGTGTGTGTGTATATAATTTACCCAGAACTTTAAACCTGTTTCACTTCACATCTATTTCTAACACCTTCGTAATAAAATGTGTTTTATTTATTCGCCGCCATTAGATTTTTAGCTTCTGTTCTGAGTTGCACCGTGGGCGGTCACGTCCGGAATTAGCGCTGTGTTACTCGTGAGTAATGACGAATGTTCTTTAACATGGCCCGGACACCCAGGATTAAAGGCTCCTGATGTTTAAGTTACATTTCAACAATCAAGACCCGACTGTGACCTCGTTTTCCACCGCTATCGGTAAGGAAGAGTTTCCGGCTTCCGGTATAGATAGGGAACTTAAAAGCTTAGACTTGCTCGCTGAGACGAGAACGCTACTGTCTCGATATATCAGAATCACTTCAGGGATGTATTTCAGGCACTGAATACAGTAGGCCCATTTCCTGTCTCCGCTCTTGACCATTCCACTTTTGTTCCATCGTTCGGTAAGTAATCACACAAAGGGAACATGACGTGTGCGTATGCGCCCGGAAGGTGAGTGTACGTGGGCGTACACGTTCTTGCTGTTTTTGCTGATTAGCTTAGACTTTTTTCTTCTTCTTCTTTTTTTTTTTTTTTTTTTTGCGCAGTTCAACAGTCCTCACTGGCATTATGAAATATAATGGCTCCGCAGCGTCACGCCACTTTTCATGTGTTTTCTAGTGCTCCGATCCGAAATCGTCGTTACGTCGGCTGTAGCGGTTGCTTCGCAAGCGAGCAATAATTTTCTGAAGCAGGAGGGGTTCGAGATGAGTCAACGAGTCAAAAATGGTACACGCACAATGCGGCGCTTCTTTATGATGTCCTCTGGAAAAAATGGTGCGAATTATCGCCATCGTGTAAAGAGGCCTAAAAAAGATAATGGCAGAATTGTAATTATTTCAGTGGAACATTTATTTGTAGGTTAAAAAATATATATATTATCTAACATGGGTCAGTTATATAAATATTACAGATTCATTCCAGGTTAAAATATATTCATTCATATATATATATATTTCAGATCTTTATTAACTCCCCATTTTGACATAAAAGCAAGAGAACACTCTAGAATGTATACTGATTTAACAGTATTAATTTTTCAAATATTTTTAGATTTGTGTCCATGTCGATCAGCCTTATTTCCTGAGACTGTTCAACTGTTTTATTATGCTCAGAATTTGCAATTACAGCGAGTGCCGTACTCTAAATGTTCAAGCGACTGACCTGATTAGGACTATCCTCACCAAATTTTGCATTTTAATCGTCTCTTCGATGTGCAGAAGTGATTCGTCTCATCGGTTTGTTTTTATAAGTGTCCAATACGTCGTTATAATTGAACTCGGATATAAAAAAACAAAACAAAAAAAAATCGTAAATCTCACTTGAATTGATATTTTAATTAAAATGCTGGACCGTTTCCAGATTAAAAAAAAAAAGGAAAGAAATCAATCCAGTGTTTTGGTTATTTTCTGAAGGCAGTCGTAAGCAGTTCTATTTGTCTTATTCTCCTGTTGAAAATTTAATGAAAACATAGTGAGGGATCGGCGCCTTCATATTTATCTAAAGGCTCGGTGATGGATTTGAGTTTTGGTGATTCACGAGGAGAAACTCTGTGGCTGTAGGGAAAGCTGAAAGAGCTTCACTTGATTAAATAGGTAATGGAGCTTCTTTCGAGTCAGAACTTTCTAAGCTGTCGTATTCACCTCCGTTACGCCTCGCTAGATGAGATAAAGGGCTGCTCGGTGTAGCTGGCTCATGCCCAAAACCTTAGAGTTTTCATGCTGCAATAATCAATAACAAACTTTCCCACAATCTGCCAAAGGAAAATCAGTCGGGTTAAATAGTTCAGAGTGAAAATAGTTTTAGAAATAACTTCAGTGTATTGTCTCGTCGTGCCGGCTTAATATTCATATTCTATATTCATACATCACGTCAGGTTAAATTCAGCCTATACCACAGCGCTGATGAATTCTCAGTTCTGATTGGTTCAGAAAGTTGATTCATTTTCTCCAGTTTCAAATGTGTGCGCTGTCGTTTCGGTTGTAATGGCTCATTTAAGGCGGACAATCCTTAAAGAATATTAATCAGTAGTCACGTTCACACGGACAGCAGTAATCTAATTATTGACCTTATTCTGAATAACACAATATTTTGATTAAGGTGTTTACACGGACAGCGGTAATCTAATTATTGACCTTATTCTGAGTAACACAGTATTCTGATTAAGGTGTTTACACGGACAGCGGTAATCTAATTATTGACCTTATTCTGAATAACACAGTATTCTGATTAAGGTGTTTACACGGACAGCGGTAATCTAATTATTGACCTTATTCTGAATAACACAGTATTCTGATTAAGGTGTTTACACTGACGGCAGTAATCTAATTATTGCCCTTATTCTGAATAAGTTAATATTCTGGTTAAGGTGTTTACACTGACAGCAGTAATCTAATTATTGCCCTTGTTCTGAGTAACACAATATTCTGATTAAGGTGTTTACACGGACAGCAGTAATCTAATTATTGACCTTATTCTGAATAACACAGTATTCTGATTAAGGTGTTTACACGGACAGCGGTAATCTAATTATTGACCTTATTCTGAATAACACAGTATTCTGATTAAGGTGTTTACACGGACAGCGGTAATCTAATTATTGACCTTATTCTGAATAACACAGTATTCTGATTAAGGTGTTTACACGGACAGCAGTAATCTAATTATTGACCTTATTCTGAATAACACAGTATTCTGATTAAGGTGTTTACACGGACAGCAGTAATCTAATTATTGACCTTATTCTGAATAAGTTAATATTCTGATTAAGGTGTTTACACTGACAGCAGTAATCTAATTATTGCCCTTATTCTGAGTAACACAATATTCTGATTAAGGTGTTTACACTGACAGCAGTAATCTAATTATTGCCCTTATTCTGAATAAGTTAATATTCTGCTTAAGGTGTTTACATGAATAAGTTAATATTCTGATTAAGGTGTTTACACTGACAGCAGTAATCTAATTATTGCCCTTATTCTGAGTAACACAATATTCTGATTAAGGTGTTTACACTGACAGCAGTAATCTAATTATTGCCCTTATTCTGAATAAGTTAATATTCTGCTTAAGGTGTTTACATGAATAAGTTAATATTCTGATTAAGGTGTTTACACTGACAGCAGTAATCTAATTATTGCCCTTATTCTGAATAAGTTAATATTCTGCTTAAGGTGTTTACATGAATAAGTTAATATTCTGATTAAGGTGTTTACACTGACAGCAGTAATCTAATTATTGCCCTTATTCTGAGTAACACAATATTCTGATTAAGGTGTTTACACTGACAGCAGTAATCTAATTATTGCCCTTATTCTGAATAAGTTAATATTCTGATTAAGGTGTTTACACTGACAGCAGTAATCTAATTATTGCCCTTATTCTGCGTAACACAATATTCTGATTAAGGTGTTTACACTGACAGCAGTAATCTAATTATTGCCCTTATTCTGAATAAGATAATATTCTGATTAAGGTGTTTACACTGACAGCAGTAATCTAATTATTGCCCTTATTCTGCGTAACACAATATTCTGATTAAGGTGTTTACACTGACAGCAGTAATCTAATTATTGCCCTTATTCTGAATAAGATAATATTCTGATTAAGGTGTTTACACTGACAGCAGTAATCTAATTATTGACCTTATTCTGAGTAACACAATATTCTGATTAAGGTGTTTACATCGACAGCAGTAATCTAATTATTGACCTTATTCTGAATAAGATAATATTCTGATTAAGGTGTTTACATGAGTCGCTTTTAGAATACTCCTTTCATGTTCAGGTTTTACGTGTTATAGAACATAGATCGATTAACGGCACACGTCATTACGTCCCCGCGCCACGCCGTCCGACGTTCCCTCCAGAATCATCGACATACAGTTGGTCTTCGTTATGGAACCGTATACAGTTTTGGGTGTTTCATTTTTCATTTTTACGGACGCTTTAAGTGCGGTTAATTATTTGTCACGCTGTACGTGCACCGTACGTAAGTTATAACCTGTCCTGTGGATATTCCACAAGATTCATCTCCTCTGTAAACGGATGGAAAGTCTGACGCCATTCTTTAATGGATAAAACTTTTATTGTAAATATTTCAGATTGCTGTGCGATAAGAGGAATAAAACACTTTGGGATGAGCTGGAAAACAAAACTGAGGGCAGTAACAGTAACGCGTCGTCGATTTATTTTTCCGATAACGGAATGCTCCGAAACGTTTCATCCTTTTTACTTTTTCACTTATCTGTCTAGAAGAGTTTACAATTGATGGTCTGATTTGTATTTAAACGGATAAATACACATCAGCACATCCTGAAACGGTACGATAAACCATTTGTTATAAGATTATTGTATCTGTAAACATAATTAAGTCAGGCTTGCGTAAAAATAATGATAACGACCGTGCAGATGTTATACGTGCTTGATTAACTACTAATCTACCTTCTTTTTTTTTTTTTTTTCAATTAAACGCCTCAATCATCAGAGCGGTGACGAACAACCGTGCTTGAATAAGAGGAAATGGAGTTGAAATAATACTCATATGACTGCCATTTTGGAGCCAGACTAATGAGTGTGAAACAGATGGTCATGGCAACACCAACCCTCGTTAGCATCAACAACAGCAGCACGTGTGTGCGCGTGACTCCTCTTTATTATTAGCACCGTGGTGTTATGAGACGGAACGTTCGATGTTTTGTCATTGCTCAGTATTAAGCATTTTATAGTAGAATGATTTTAAAAAGTAATGAACTATCATATATACATTCTCTCTGTGGTGTATTTCCCAAACAACATAACGCACAGGCGAACTAACCACCCACGTACGACCGTTCCCCGGCGCAACATAAACGCTCGCTTTGATACGCTATCATTTCTAACGTAACAGGGACTTGTCCGTCGGACGCTCCAGACCTTCTAAGAGTAATAATAAGTGGATTTGAAAGAAGAACGTGTTATTTAAGAGAGAATAAAGAATGCGGGGAGGTTTTCAGGACGGAGGAGTTTACTCAAGTTTATTCATCGTTTGCACAGTATGCCAGGAGATATGAACATTTGAAATGCTTGTGTCAGGCCATATGAGTGTCTCGGTGCGGAGGGAGCAGGTGAGGTCATCGGTGATGACGTCACGGACACATGGCGTCTATGGGAGCTTGTTGTCCACTCTGCGACTTCATGTAGTCCACCTGTAGTTTTGCTGAGGTTAAGAGAGTGTTACTGCGAATGCAGATTTTAATACACTGAAAAAGACACACTATTAGCATCACATATATATATAAAGGACCTTATATGGGCGTGGGCGTTGTTTCGACTCGGGACAGCTGTCATTTGCTGCTATTGTCAAGCAACAGAACAGCGCTTCGTCTTCGCGTGTCCGCTGAGAGTAGGCTAACGGTCGAGAGGCAGGAATTTGACCAATAGTTGCCACAAGCTTTTTATAATCGACCAGTTGGTGTGTGTGTGTGTGTGTGTGTGTGAGTGTGTGTGAAGGTGGGAATTACAGTGAGGGGTTAAAGCAATGCGAACATGTGCACACATCATGCAGCATTAGACCATAAGCACATCATAATGAAACTAAAGCCGAATCCCGGACGTTTCCTCAAATTTAGAACAATGTGTGTTCGTTTCTACCAAATGAACTCTTTTTTTTTTAAATTAAAATTTCTTAGCGCGTGCACCAGGAGGTTGCTCATGTGAGTCACGACAGCACTGTCAAACCGGATCAGTTCGTTTAACTCAAAAAATTTGAGGAAACGAATTACCTCAAAAATTTTTAAGTTGATAAATCAATTTCTTTAAGCCAAATACACTTAAATAGAACAAGTTTGAGTTCAGTTTTTGTTATATTTAAGTGTATTTGGATTAAAGAAATTGATTTACCAACTTAAAATTTTTGAGGTAATTAGTTTCAACAAATTTTTTGAGTTATATGAACTATCCGGGGCGCACGGTGGCTTAGTGGTCAGCACGTTCGCCTCACACCTCCAGGGTCGGGGGTTCGATTCCCACCGTGGCCCTGTGTGTGCGGAGTTCGCATGTTCTCCCCGTGCTGTGGCGGTTTCCTCCGGCTACTCTGGTTTCCTCCCCCAGTCCAAAGACATGCATGGTAGGCTGATCGGCGTGTCCGTAGTGTGTGAGTGTGTATGTGATTGTGCCCTGCGATGGACTGGCACCCTGTCCAGGGTGTACCCCGCCTTGTGCCCCATGCTCCCTGGGATAGGCTCCAGGTTCCCCCGTGACCCTGAAAAGGAGTAAGCGGTAGAGGATGGATGGATGAACTATCCGGTTTTACAATGTGGCAAGAGAGAACCAGAACTATTATGAAGCAGCTGTCTATATTGTCAAAAGATTCATTTCTTTGGTTTTAAATCGGGGAGGGGGGGGGGGGGCATGCTGTTTATTTGGCAGCTGTAGCTCCACTTGATGACACCACCTGTCGTTGATTACGTTCCGATAACAGCACGCCCTCGTGCTCGAGTCCTAGCATATTGTGGAATTTTAGGCCTTTTAGCCCACTGCTTTTATCGAACCCTCATTTCACACTGTTGTTGCTGTTTTGCAGAATTGTCTCGACATCCGGAAGTAACCTTAAATTCAGCACGTCTCATTATGTTCAATGCAGCTCAGTCCGGCTGGTTAAACAGATCCTGGTACACCCAAGGCTATTGTATATGAGTGATTGCTCGAAGAATATCATTATTCAGCCGTTTTCCAAGACAACAAACCCCACCAAGGTTTCTCATGCGCCTCGGTTCCTTTTCCTGTGAGTTATTAGATATAACTTGCGTGATGTATGACCTGCGTGCGTTCACGTGGACGCTCCTCCCGGTGCCGAATTATGAGCGCGGTGCTCGTATTATTTCCGTCCGTGTACTCGCGTGTAGTTGGGGAGCCTTTGTGCTGCTCTCCAGCACATTTGAATGAATTGCCATGAGAGCTGGGTTCGATTCATTCGGAGCTTTTGACTACTAACAAGCTGATTTAGAAGCGAGCTCGGGGAGCTGCACTGGCACCTAACGAGTCATTCTTGAGAAGGTTGAAGTTTGTTTCGAACATACTGTCGCCATATTTTCCTCCATAGCGTTGTCCGGTTGGTCAGAAGGTGTTAATCAGTTTTCTTTAACAGCAGCTCTGACTGTAGTTCCGACTGTAATCCAAATCCGTCTCTCCATCCATTTCCTGCAGCGCTTATCCTACACAGGGTCCTGGGGCCTATCCCAGGGGACTCGGGGCACATATCCTGGACCGGGTGCCAACCCATCCCAGAGCACACGCTCGCACACACTCACGGACCCATTCACACGCTACGGCAATTTAGAGATGCCAATCAGCCTACGAAGCTGAGGGGAGGAAACTAGAATAGTTTCATGATCGTCTTCTCCTCCTTCTTCTCCTCCTTCTTCTCCTCCTTCTCCATCTTCCCCTCCTACTTCTCCTCCTTCTTCTTCTCCTTCTCCTTTTTCTCCTTCTTCTCCTCCATCTTCCCCTCCTACTTCTCCTCCTTCTTCTTCTCCTCCTCCTCCTTCTCCTTTTTCTCCTTCTTCTCCTCCATCTTCCCCTCCTACTTCTCCTCCTCCTCCTCCTTCTTCTTCTTCTTCTTCTCCTCCTCCTTCCCCTTTTTCTCCTTCTTCTTCTCCTTCTCATCCTCCTCCTTCTTCTCCTCCTCCTTCTCCTACTTCTCCTCCTCCTTCTTCTCCTTCTTCTTCTTCTTCTTCTTCTCCTTCTCCTTCTCCTTCTTCTCCTCCTCCTTCTCCTTCTTCTCCTTCTTCTTCTCCTTCTCATCCTCCTCCTTCTTCTCCTCCTCCTCCTCCTTCTTCTCCTCCTTCTTCTCCTTCTCCTCCTCCTTCTTCTCCTCCTTCTTCTTCTTCTCCTCCTACTTCTCCTCCTTCTTCTCCTTCTTCTCCTCCTTCTTCTTTTTCTCCTTCTTCTTCTCCTCCTACTTCTCCTCCTTCTCGTCCTTCTCCTCCTACTTCTCCTCCTCCTGCTTCTCCTTCTTATTCTTCTTCTCCTCCTCCTCCTTTTTCTCCTTCTTCCCCTCCATCTTCCCCTCCATCTTCCCCTCCTACTTCTCCTTCTCCTTCTTCTTCTTCTCCTCCTCCTCCTTCTCCTTTTTCTCCTTCTCCTCCTCCTCCTTCTTCTCCTTCTCCTCCTCCTTCTCCTTCTCCTTTTTCTCCTCCTCCTTCTCCTCCTCCTCCTCCTTTTTCTCCTTCTTCTTCTCCACCACCACGTACCACAGTCAGTGCAATGAGGGCATGTAAAGAAGCATCTCCTTTCCTCCAGCATTAATGGAAGTGCTCCACGTTGAAGGACCATCGTTTTACAATGAATACTTCTCCCCGTGATAATTTAGTGGTGCTTATTGCACACAGCCCTCGTTTAAACAAGCAAAAAGAACCTTTCATAACATCCTAAACAGAACACTGAGAGCAATTTAACTCCTCGCGGCTCTTAACTAAAGAGCAGCCTTTTGTTTCAGCGCACCACACATACCATTACCGCTCTCGTCATTGATCAGCAGCCCTACCTGGAGTTCATCCACAGCTTTTGATGCGTTTACCAGATCCCGACCTCAATACGTGACTGTAAATAAAGGATGACGAGCGAGATGAGAGGAGGAAAAGAATACGGTGTTGTCGTGAGCGTGGAGCGTGGCATTGTTCCGCCGAGCACGTATGTCGCTAATGGGTTCGGGTGCAGAGGTGAGCTCAGTACAACAACATTGCAGAACTTTAATGGAGCCGGATGTGTCTCATTCCGCGAGCCGCGCATCAGCCTCTATTGTTTGCTGATGCGCGTGTTTTGGGATGAAAGTGTCGCACTTTACATCGAGTGGTTCACATTCAAGCGGCAGCATATATGCCATTTTCAAACAATAGCTGTATATAATGAGAAGTTTTAAAAATGAAGAGCACAGCCTCTAGGATTGCATTTACTTTGCAGCTGTTTTCTTTTTTATGCAAAGCAAGTGAAATGAGTCTTCAGTCTTACGGAACTTACAGAACGGAGCTGTCAAAGAAACCGTTGAAAAGTACTCTTTTAACTTTAGTTATGGAAACGCTATCACTAGCTTCATGTTCCCTCATTTCTTTGCTTGAGCATTTGCACGAGCTCTCGCGTGTTTGAAGTTGTGTGTGCCTTCGCATGTTGATGTCCTGTCTGTGAATAAAATTGCTATTCGAAATTTCAGCTGCTCATTTTTCACAGCCGTTTCTTCGCTTAGGAGAAATCAGTAATATCGCATTCTTGTGTGCGCACTCGCATGAGCTCTCGCATGTTTGAAATGTGGTTGTGCTCTTGCATAGCGATGCCCCGTCTGTCGGGGGTGGTGGGGGGGGAGGTGCGGGATCTTATTCGAGAATTCAGCTTTTCTGTTTTTCATAAATGCGGTCCTTTTGCTTGTCAGAAACAATTAACATACCGTTCGGATGTGTGCATTCGCGTGAGCTCTCGCGTGCTTGAAATTGTATACGCTCTCGCATGGTCGATGTCCTTGATGTAAATTGAATTTGCTGTTTAGAAATTTTCACTCGTTTCCCCCTTTCGAGTTTCCTTGTTCATGAGAGGTCATTAACATATCGTTGTTGCCGGTACATTCGCGTGAGCTCTCGCGTTTTTGAAAGTGTTCGGCGAAGTGTTTCCACCGGTTCCTTCTGTTCCCGACAGTCAAGACGGAGCTTTAATTACATCCTATCTGTGTATTTCTGTCAAATCTAAACAGCTGCTGCGAGTCAATGAGACAGAACGTCGTTAACCAGTCGACAGGACAGGAAGAATAAACGAGCTTTTGTTTCTCCAGCGGCTGATTAGCAGAGGGGACTTTCTCATCCTGTGTGAAGTTTCAGCTGATCTGCAGCGCCGGGCTCTTTTGTTTGTTCTCAAACAAAGCTGGTGCGCGAGAGTAATAAATCAGCGTCCGTAACAACGTGCTGTTCACCGGGTCGTGCTTTGTGACGTTACTGAAACAGACGTTCGTTTTCTCCCGGTTTATACCGTCGGAGCTTTTTGTCTGGAAACGGAGGCGTTTGTTTTGGATTTATCGCATTTTGTGAAATTCGCCTTGTGTCGTTCTGTGCAAAACCCCGTGCTTTCATTCTGATGGCGCTCCAGATTTGTCTCATGGATGTGTATCCGTTACCGGTGTTGCTCGTGGCCATGCACTGTCCAGATTTCCCATAAGAAGTTCCCACTAGGCAGGTTTTTTTTTTCATTTACGCACCCGTTTAAGGGTAAAATAATTCCCCAGGAGCCCCTTATACGTTATCATCAATTCATTTGAGCCATAAGAGCTTTTTTATTACAGCTGTTGTATTATTGGCAGCACTTCCTGGTTTTATTTCAATTGCAGTTAGTGTTAACGTAACCATGTTTATGTATTGTCATGTGCTTTCGCATTTTTTAATTCCTCTATGTCTTCTCTGTGTGTTCTCATGAGCTTTCTCATTTTATATCTCTATATGTGCTTTCACATTTTTTTTAAATCTCTATATGTATTGTCGTGTGCTTTCGCATTTTTGAAAAAGCTCTGTATGTATTGTCGTGCTTTCGCGTTTATCTCTATATGTATTGTGCTTTCGCATTTGTTTGATCACTACATGTATTGTCATGTGGTTTTCGCATTTTTAAAAATCTGTGTATTGTGCTTTCGCTTCTGTTTTATATCTACATGTATTGTCATGTGCTTTCGCATTTTTTAGATCTTTATATGTATTGTAAAGTGCTTTTGCAGGTTTGAAGTCCTATATATGCATTTTTCGTGTGCTTACGCGTTTTTGAAGTCCTCTGTGCTCTCATGTGCTTTCGCATTTTTGAAGTCCTCTGTGCTGTCATGCGCTTTCGCATTTTTGAAGTCCTCTGTGCTCTCATGTGCTTTCGCATTTTTGAAGTCCTCTGTGCTGTCATGCGCTTTCGCGTTTTTGAAGTCCTCTGTGCTCTCATGCGCTTTCGCAGTTTTTGAAGTCCTCTGTGCTCTCATGCGCTTTCGCATTTTTGAAGTCCTCTGTGCTGTCATGCGCTTTCGCGTTTTTGAAGTCCTCTGTGCTCTCATGCGCTTTCGCAGTTTTTGAAGTCCTCTGTGCTCTCATGCGCTTTCGCATTTTTGAAGTCCTCTGTGCTGTCATGCGCTTTCGCAGTTTTTGAAGTCCTCTGTGCTCTCATGCGCTTTCGCAGTTTTTGAAGTCCTCTATATGTATTGTCCTGTGCTCCTGGGTTTATGTAGTCCTGTATATGTATTTCGTATGCGCTCTCGCATGTTTGAAATTCTTTCCGCGTATTGTTCTCGCATGTTTGAAGTCGCGCCTGTGCTGTCGCATGTTTTGAAATCCGGTGCGTGTTTTCGCATTGTTTGAAGTCGCACCCGTGCATTCACACGCTTTCGCACGTTTGATGCCGTGTACATTTGTTCTCTCGCGTAGCTCAGATCCTGTGTATTCGCCGCCGTTGCACGATTCGCATGAGCTCGCGCATGTTTTTGAAATGGTGTATACTCTCGCATGGCTGCTGAATAAAATGACTGAATATAAATTGAATTATTAGGAAATTTGCAGGAGTCATAACTGTGGTTTGCTGATAAAAAAAAATTGTTCTCAAGCTGACTTTCTGGTTTAGTAGTCGGGTGTGTGTGTGTGTGTGTGTGTGTGTGTGTGTGCGTGCGCGTGTTTGGCTGTTAATTGTTGTGTGAACTGCTTTTGGAGTTACCCCAAGTGTGTGCGGCCCTGATAATGAAATTCGGCATCACAGTGCCAACACAGTGATGAACCGCCAATCATCTCTGCATGCTTGATTTCACCCTGACTGGCTAAAGCTGTTTTATGCGTTTGGGCATGTGTGCGTTTGTGTTTGTTTCAGAAAAACCCTTCACATAGTGAAATTTGGACGTTTCCTACTGTAAGAACTACAGACTTTCCTGAACGGAAACAAGTTTAGTTTAAGCTCTGGTTATCTGATTACTGAAAAAAAAAATAGACACATTTTCCCCCCAATAAAGATGACGAATCGAAACTCTCCGATATGAGCTGACCCGCTGGGAGCCCCGCCCCCTCCGCCCGTCTCAGATAAGTAATAACTCGGCCGGTGCTCTTGTCTCATCAGTTTTCCCGCTTGAAATATGTGGCCTTGCTTTTTCTTTTTTTTTTGCTCATGAAGGGGGCTGACTGGGGGAGCGTTTATTATTATCCGTGTATTAAAAAGGCAAAACAAAATGAAACATAACGGAGACTTGGCTGCTTTCCACACTCACGCCACGGCCCCACTGACTGAGGGAGAGGGGGGGAGAGAGAGAGAGAGGGGGAGAACATGTTAAATATCCAGTTACAAATAATAAGGTTTGGTGCATTCATTTGCTCACTCCTGCTAAACCACGCCCCTTCCCCCCCGCCACAGTGAAATAAAGTCTATTAATATGTGTGACTTTCCTAACGTTAGACAAATAATCTAATTAACTGACACACGTTTGTCTATCGTTACCCAAATCGAACGTACCCGGATATATTTTAGCTAACGTAAGACTAATAATATCGTTAATTGACACGTTCTTGTCTAACGGTAGTCGAGGTCGTAAGTTTACGTACGCCTCGCACAATCTGCAAAATGTTAATGATAGCTGTTCATGAGTCCCACTGTTCATCTAGTACCGCCCTTCAGGAGCTACATAAGATAGTTACATGTTTCCCAGAAGACAAAATAATAATTCATCCTGTTCAAAAGTTTACCCCCCCCCCCCCTCCTTTTTTTTTTTTTTGGTCCAAAAGAAGCAATGTATTTGGTTGAAAGATTGTAACTTCTTTTTACCAGAACAGGAGGAAAGAAAGTGTGCATGTTTTCATGTTTCAGGTTTTTTCCTCCCATGCGCCTGATGGTTACTGTAAAACCTCGTATTTACGCGCAGTCTGATTTCTACATCAGACGAGTCATTTGTGAGAAGACTATACTGAAAACTTTATTATTATTATTATTTTTTAAAGGGTTCCTCCCACGTTCTTCGACAGGCTACACGTTATTCCTCACTCGCCGGACTTTGTATTGAAGCTGTACAGTAGTCGTATGCAGTGTTTTAAGGGACTTGCCGAGGACATGAAAAATGTAGCTGTCCTTTTTTTAATCGTGTGAGCGCAGCGTGTGTCGGGATCGTTCACACTCCGACTGCTACAGCTGGACAAAAGTGCAGTTCTTAATCAAGCTCTGTTTAGACTTTAAAAACGGCTAACTTAAAAATAATGAAGAGGAGGAAGAATGTAGCGTCGAGGTCGACTTTAGGCCCCGACCCGGAGAGGAATTGATGGTATTGAATTATTGATTATGCCTGGTGAAGGTAGGGGGATGTGTGACTACAAGGTAAGTAGATGATTACTGATCTTATTTCTGCCCCTCACACACACGCGCACACACACACACACACACGGACACTTCGGTGTGGCGTAATTGGTGTTGAGGTGAGGCCAGCTCACGTTTCCTCGCCTCGCGCCGATTCTTGGTAGAGAAGATTTAATCAGGCTTTGTCTCCTTCATTGAGCAGAAGACAATTCTAGCGTGGTCTCAGGCCCTCCGGTGAACACGCTGTTTCTCATTACTCTAATTGTGATTCTGCGAGCACTCGAGTCCGGCGAGTGTCATCAAGTTAGCGAGGCTGTCCGTGTGCAGCGGAGAAGGCAGCCGGACGTGATCAGAGGCAGAAAGAGACAAGTAGCTGTTTAATTTTCTGACTGTCCGCACCTCCTCTTTTAAATGCCACCTTTAGAAGTGTGTGTGTGTGTGTGTGTGTGTGTGTGTGTGGTGAGATGGTGTCAGGACAGAATTATAAGAGAGTCTGGCAGCCCGACAGAGAAACCGTGTAGTATATTTTAGCATTAGTGTTGTCTCGCCCATTCGAATGACAGATTCACTTCTTGTTAAATGAGCTTTATTTTTCCTGGCGAAAGGGGGCGTGGCCTCGGTGTCTGAATCAACTCACTGAAGGAGGTGTGTCCACAATGTGTGTCTGTCTATCTCAGTGAAGGAGGTGTGGCCTCTGTGTCTCAGTCTCAGTGAAGGAGGTGCGGCCTCTGTGTCTGTCTCAGTGAAGGAGGTGTGGCCTCTGTGTCTCAGTCTCAGTGAAGGAGGTGTGGCCTCTGTCTCAGTCTCAGTGAAGGAGGTGTGGCCTCTGCGTCTCAGTCTCAGTGAAGGAGGTGTGGCCTCTGTGTCTCAGTCTCAGTGAAGGAGGTGTGGCCTCTGAGTCTCAGTCTCAGTGAAGGAGGTGTGGCCTCTGTGTCTCAGTGAAGGAGGTGTGGCCTCTGTGTCTCAGTGAAGGAGGTGTGGCCTCTGTCTCAGTCTCAGTGAAGGAGGAGTGGCCTCTGTGTCTCAGTCTCAGTGAAGGAGGAGTGGCCTCTGTGTCTCAGTCTCAGTGAAGGAGGTGTGGCCTCTGGGTCTCAGTGAAGGAGGTGTGGCCTCTGTGTCTCGGTGAAGGAGGTGTGGCCTCTGTGTCTCAGTGAAGGAGGTGTGGCCTCTGTCTCAGTCTCAGTGAAGGAGGTGTGGCCTCTGTGTCTCAGTCTCAGTGAAGGAGGTGTGGCCTCTGTGTCTCAGTCTCAGTGAAGGAGGTGTGGCCTCTGTGTCTCAGTCTCAGTGAAGGAGGTGTGGCCTCTGTGTCTCAGTCTCAGTGAAGGAGGTGTGGCCTCTGTGTCTCAGTCTCAGTGAAGGAGGTGTGGCCTCTGTCTCAGTCTCAGTGAAGGAGGAGTGGCCTCTGTGTCTCAGTCTCAGTGAAGGAGGTGTGGCCTCTGTGTCTCAGTCTCACTGAAGGAGGTGTGGCCTCTGTGTCTCAGTCTTGTGCTCTCGTCAACACATTTTCTCATTATCATAATCAGTTGATTATATAATCAACATGGTTAAATTGCTTTAATTGCATCTTGCACGTCTCAGATGTTCAGATCTACTGGACGCACAAGTGACTGTTCCTCATCAAGCACTAATCCGTTTGTGAAATCATCAGGCCCTTCATCTGTCCCGTCTCTTATTATGAGCAGCTTTTATTGCTGAAGTCAATAATTTTCAATAGAACTCAATAACTTTTCATTGCGGTAACTCAATATTTGTAAGCGTTAATAATACGCGTCGTTCTGGTTTTAATGATGGATGAGGTTCATAGCCGCTGCAGCCCCAGAGTTCAGCAGCGTCTCCTGCTTATAGTGGTAATGAGACCGATGGCTGAGAAGACACTTTATTACGCCTCAGTGGGATCTCGTTTAAAAAATGACACGGGCAAAGGAACCATTAGTATTTTATTAAAGCATCAAGGGAAGTAAAGTGGATTTTATTGTCATTCCTCCATGTAACTCGTATACATTCTTCAGCGCCGTGGTGCAGCACACAGTACAGCAGCACGGTACACAGGACTAAAGCGCAAATATATATATTTATATATTTATAAAATGTAAACTTGGGATTGTAAAGTGTCCATTTTTTTGTTTTTGTATCAAATGTTATTTGGATCATCTTTTCGTCCTCTCCTTTCGCCGTTACAACGCTCAGTCCATTCAGACTGAGCTCCGCCCCCCGGACCACAGCCAATGGGATGATTGCGTTATAAAACAGCGCCACCTTCAAGCACCTACGACTGTTATAAACATGCGAACAATCGCTTTTTCACATAAACACGTTAGTCTGTTCACAGTTTGCATTTGTATTCCGCTTCAGGTTTTTGTTTTTAAGCATTATTGCTTTCTTTCTTCCTCTTCCCCAAAGCTCTTGCTTCGTGATAGCAGTGCACAGTTTAATTAATAAGACCTACATATACTGTTAATACCCATTTATCATTTCTCAAGTGGGACAGATGCACTAGGCCACAAGAGAAGCCCACTACCGCTTTCTAACTCGGCTATGATTCATTCCCTCTGTGATTCATTATGAGAGAGCGGTATAAAGGAGTAGATAAAGAAATAGCAGTCGTTTTTGAAAAATTCTAAGGCGGATTAATCTGAACTTTATTCACCGAAGGGTCTCATCAGATCATTCAGTGGTCCATTAGACACCTGAAGCTTTAATAACTCTGAGGCGTGAATATGAGTATGTCAAAGTCTGTCACTTCTAATTAAAAAAAAAAACAAAAAAAAAACAGTAACCCTGAAGCAAACCATCCACGTAATCCGTTATTGTCCCTGCTTGGGTTAAAATGGCGTCTCCCGGCTCGTTGTGAAGAATCCGAACGAATGAATGAACGTGACCTTTAGCAGTGGCACTTCTCAGTGATTTGCACCCCAGAATACAGCAGCGGAATAATTAACGTAATAAATTCAACACACTGTAATCGCCGACTCCTTCGGCAGCCAGGCGAACAAACGAGTCGATTCCTTAGCGAACACACTTAAACGGAATCATGCGCTGCTTGTATATTAGGATATTGTAGCGTCGCGGTGCTGTGTTCATGCATTTTAATTTTTAGGAGCAGTGTTCACTTTCACATCGAGTCCTGTCTGCGTGGTGGTGGTGGGTTTTTTTTTTGTTTTTTTAAATTGTTCAAATTATTCTTATGATTTAAATCATCTAGCTTAACTCGGTACTTGGATTTTATTTGATTTCACATGAAAGAAAAGTTACAAACACCTGCACACGTTAAATATTCATACACTCGTCTCATCAAGTATGGAAGTACCTTCCCGCGGTACCGTTGCCGAGCCGCATGACTCGACGGAACGTTTTTTCAAACGAACAAACAAAAAACATCACGCTGAAATGGATGACTCGATTCAGCCGATGCTTCATTCGCGAAATGGTGTTTATTTTCTTGACGTAACCGGTGGAAACGTCTGACGTGACGGCGTTCTGATTAACCGCGCGCACGTGCAGCGTTTAGCTCGAGTCTAACGAACGTCTCGGCGGATGAAAGATTCCTACAGTGTGTTTTTCTTTGTTTACGTTCACGACTGAGTGATTACACCGCGGTCTATTCTTCTCTTTCTACTTCTTTTCCTTGGGGTTTTTTTTTTTTCTTTTTCTTTTCAAAAAATGCACCTTGTGGGAAATCCGAACACGCCAGCGTTGGAAAATTACATCGAGTTTTATGTTCCGGACCAGTTTGTGATGACCAAACAGAAACATCGGCAGGGATGTTAAAAAAATAAATAAATAAAAAGCCTGTTTCGCTGTACACTATACAGGATTAAAACTACATCCGTCGGGCTCTTCCCTTCATAAATTACCGAGCGGAGGCTTTCGGGTTCTAAAATACATTGAGATTGAACGCCGAGTTAACGGCAGCGTGTCCGGAAATGGATCTGTGCAGGACACACTTTGCCAAAAGCAGCACAGAGATGTACGAGATGAAATGAACAAGAAGAATTGCAACGTTCAGTCTTCTGTTGCCTCAACAACTAATCTGTACTGTACAGTTTCAGGCTTGAGGTTGAAAGGATTTTTTTTTTTTTTTACGACCAGGTCGTGGCAGACTAAATGAAACACCATCAACCATCGTGTCACCGGGAAAACGCTTCATGTGGTGAAAATTTCTATTATATATATATATAGAGAGAGAGAGAGAGAGAGAGAGTTCGTTCTGAAAACTACATGCTCTTCACAAGCAGAACGACTGTTAAAGCACCCCCCAACCCCATTTCCTCAAATTTGATTATCTGACCATTTTCACCCACTACCTACACCTTATATCCAAAAGTATGTGGACACCTGACCATCACACCCGCATGTGGATGACACAAGCGTATCCCTTGACTAGAACTAAGAGGCCCAAACCTGTGCACAAAGCGAGCTCCGTGAAAACATGGTGCGTCGAGGTTGGTGTAGAAGAGCTCGAGTGTCCTGCACAGAACCCTGACCTCAACCCCATCGAACATCTTTGGGATGAACCCTAAATGTGTGGGCCTGAGCTCAATTATGCTCTTGTGGCATGATGAGCACAAATCCCCGCAGCCACGCTTCAAACTGTAGTGGAAAGCCTTCTGAGAAGGGTGCAGGTTATTATAAGAGCAAAGGGGGAACTATTAAATATACGAGTGCGACGGTAAGGTGTCCACAAAACCCGTTGGCCATATTGTGTAGTTCTATATCATACGACGCCTACCCACTGGAGAGGGTGAACGTTAACTGCGAGATGCTTGATGCCAGCCAGTCGCGTCTTTTCAAACTGCCGCGTCACGGGGCTGAGGAAAGTGCTAGCCATCCTTTTCGACGTACGTGAGCTCGCAGGTGCCCGTGATTACCTAGTGTCGCTCTGATGGACTGGAGACAGAGTAATGCCGACGTTATCGGAGGAAAGCAAGACCCGCGGTTCCTCAGACGTCCGTCCGGTATTTTTTTTTTTGCGAGTCCTCAATGCGCACGCCGGTAGGCCGCCCACGTCTGGGAAGATTCAGCACTGTTCCAAGTTTCTCAGTTTTGGAGATCATCGCTCTCACTGTGGTTTGCTGGAGTCTTCGAGCATTAGAAATGGCTTCCCAGCGTAATCTGTTTCTGCAACCAACTTTCTCATCTCTTCAAGATGAGATTTTTTTGGATCGCGGCGTATGGAGATCTTTTAACTTGCTCCACATTGCTGGAAAGGGTCTATATAAGGGCTGGCAGTAATCAAGCCTGGGTGTGTCTGGTCTAATTGAACCCATTTAATCAATTAAATTTGCTTAATTGGTTGATTTGGAAGTAACTAAGTGGCCGGTTACTTTCTCCACACAGGACCAGTTGGTCTTGCCTTTCTAACGTTTGCCTTTAATGGATGAAATGAGCGTCTAAAAGCACTACTTTATGTTTACTCAGTTCTCTTCGTCTTTAAATCTACAACTAAATGCGATGAGTATGCAGAAATAGAAGAAATACTTTTTCCACAGCACTGCATTAGGATAATATTGTAAACCTTTTATTTTTTTTTTTTAATGCAGATGTAGAGTTATTGTACTTGAACACAAAACCCGGCTCGAATTGAAACGGAACCGTTGCCATCATGACTGTGTTCTGAATGCTTTACGGCTTTGCTCCGGCGTTATTTACATATCTATTGGAGAGAAACACAATGGACTCACAGCTCGTCCCTCCGTCTCCGGAGACCAAAGATAACTAGCCAAAGTAACATCCTGTCAGGTTTAATACTTCACTGCGTATCCTTTGCAAGCCATTCAGCTCATGCCTCACTAGTGTCTTGAATACATTTCTCTTCCTATAGCTTCATTCACACTGAGCATAGCTTCATAACTTCACATAGTAAACCGTCACGGGGGGAAAAATTCAGAGCGGATTATTTTAAATACCCCAGTGAATTAAAAAAAAAAAAGAAGCTGCAAATCAAAGTGATGGGGATCAGAAATGGTACATTCTTATCAAGAATAAGAGTGAGTAGGCTGGATATGTCCCCAGGCTAAATGTTTACCCAAAAACAAGCGCTCGATTTTGAACGGCGTATCGCCGCCGCCTTTCGTTCCACCCCGATGCGTCGTCTTTCGTTATCGCTCCCGGTCGTCGATCCGTGAGATTTTTCTTTTCTCTCTGCCGCACGTCAAGCAGGCCACGCAGCAGAAACGCGTAGCTGTACGTTACGATTCACGCTGAGGCCGGTGCTCCGCCGCTCTGCCGCTCTGCTCAAGGCTAAAGTGATAAAACGGTGATGGAGATATTGCAATAAAGGTATCGCTGAAGAAAGCTGATATAATCCTGTACTTCTTCAGAGAGCTGGAGAACAGCGTGTATGAGGAAAAACTTATGAAATTAAAGACTTTTATTTTCCGTGGGCCGGCAGTGAAGTACCGCAGAGTCATCACTACAAGTAGATTTTATAGTTTAATCCGTTTTATATTTAGGTTTTCTGTATTACGGGGTAGTCTTAAGATTTTGCAGTATTGAAGAATTCACAAATGTTTTGCATTGGGGTTTTTTTTTTACATCCATTACGGTTGACGGTTTTCCTTGTTGCGTTCCTGCCGTCTTTCTCCAAACCTTCTCCTTTCACAGATCCAGCGAGAGTGCGCGTCGTTAACGGCTGACGTTAACGAAAGGCGTATTAGTGTGCTTACCGTCGATTGTATTCCGAGGTCTCGGTGCGTGATGAGCTTTCACACACATGGCCCATGAGATATGGGGAAGCCATGCCATGCCAAGCCAAACAACAAACAGACCATCATTGCATTTTCTCCCCACAGAATCTTTAATACTCACGTGACGTAATCCTCTTTGATTGTATTCCGTATTAGTCATATTAGTAAACAGTACGCAAGAGGCTGAATTGAATTTAAAAATGAGTAATGGGGGGAGAAAAAAAAAAAAGAAGGATCCCAGAGGGGCTGAGCAGAAACACCGAGGGGGGAGGGGGGGTGGATTGAGAAAGAGGCTCGGACAGAAAGATTGAAAGTGAAGGACCGGGAATGAAGAGTGCATAGAGAGCGAAAAAGACTGCAAGAGATAATTAATGGAAGAAATAAGACTCTCGGCAGCAGAGGAAATATTACCAGTATCAATCTAAGTGTGTAGTGGCAGTGCAGCCGCCAGCGGAGGGTTTATGATATCCATCTACACCTTAAAGGGATAGTTTAACATTGTGGCATGTGGAACCTTTTTTTTAATTTTTTTTTTTTCTTACCCCAAGTCAAATGAATTCTTTGATGCCTTTCCTCCGTGCGTCGTGAAGTGTGTGTGTGTGTGGGAGCTACTTAGCATAATGAATGGAAGTGTATAGAAACGGCTCAGCTCGATCCTTTCAAGGCAGGAAATCTAAATAGCCTTCCTGCTCACTCAAAAGAAGGGCGCGTTCAGTCATTTTTCGGAGGTTATGAAGGAGTTTTGATAGCGTAATTAATTTCAGCCCTTCCTGCTGGCAGCCAGAGAGAGAGACTAATCGGAAATAACCTGGATGTCCCAGACGTAGACGAGTACTCGGCGGCTGCAAGTAATGAAGAGTCTTAGTGAGGCGCAGGCATGTGACTACTCAATATTAAAATTTCATTATTACAATTTCCAATCCTTTCTTCATGACTTGCTATATCGTGTATATATATATATAAAAAAAAAGACAGCGCCGTTATTATAAAATCGTGTTGATTAAAGCTGATCATAACGTACTGTATGGATAAAACTCATAATCCACTCTGCGGATGAGGTTAGAATTTGTTAGCGCTTTCGTTAAATCGATGCTTCAGAAGCGTGGTAGAGACGCGTCACGTGCAGCGTACGGTGGCGCTTGAAAGTTCCCGAACCCTTTCGAACGTTCTATATATCCGCATGAGTATATCCTAAGACGGGCCGCTCGGACGCGCCTGCTTGTCATCACGTTGACTGAAAACACCCGACCCTAATTTCGCCTTCAGATCAACTGCGGATCCTAGAGGAACTGAATTTGTGGCCAGAGTATCGAATGTGGCTTTTCATGAGACGTTTACGCTTTCAGAGTTTTCTCCACCGTTCTGGCACAAACCCCAACGTGTGGGCGGGGCTTAACAGCGATTTGCTCTCATTGGCTAGTGAGATTTGGATCCACGGCTCCCCGATCTGGAAGTAGAGACTTCGGCGGTGCGGATTTTGGAGAGCGTTCTGGATGCGGTTCTCTGTATAGTTCTAGTGACTGCACGTTGTAGTGGAAATCACTCGCTCGCGTAGTCAGTATGTTAGTTTGTAATTAATATCGGAGGCTTGGGGAGTCTCATACCACTGGTGTGTTTTTTTTTTTTCCGAGATGAGCGCTCAGGAGCGGCCCGGAGCGTCGTCGTCCTCCTCCTCCTCCTCCTCCTCCTCCTCCTCAGCTGGACCCTCGAGCTGTCGATCCAAACCTCACTAGCCAATGAGAGGAAATCGCTGTTAAGCCCCGCCTACACGTGAGATTTGTGAACGTAAACTCGGAAGACCGAGTGAAAACCCGAAACACCTGATTTGTGTCCAAGACTTTTAACGGAGTTATTAGTACTGGGCGTTTATTAGAAATGTCTCTCTGAGCCGCCCACTCCAGTGCGAAAGGGGAACGAGGAGTGGTACGAGTGCACTGTAGTGTAAGTGCTTTGATCAAAACGCTTTGCTCACATCATGACACTTGCTGAGGCGGCTTTCCTTTTTCAGGCTTTCTCCCGGACGAGTACCCGAGGAATCCTGGTATAGAGATACACATTCGTTCATCTTCAGTGATGGCTTTATCCTGGTCGGGGTCGCCGCGAGTCAGGAGTCTGTCCCGGGAACACCGGGTGCGAGGCGGGAATGCAGCCTGTTTAGCACGTGTATATATTTATTTATCTGATGTAGATTCAATGAGACGAGAGATTTTAACTTCCTGTTTACGTCCATACTGATGCCACACACACACACAAACACACAGAGTGAACAAGCTGATGTGCATCCCAGCCCCTGAAGCTCTATGACTCATTCATTAACCCTCTGACGTCATTTCCACACACACACACACACAGACACACACACACACACACACACACACACTGATGCTGGATCCACAGAATAAAAACTTCCAACAGGCAGACAGTGATGCCATTCCTTTTATCTTTTTTTTTTTTCCACCTCTCTCTCTTTCTCTGTCTTTCCAAGATCTGTTTATTTTCCCTGGTTCTCTCTCGCTCTCTCTCTCTCTCTCTCTCTCTCTCTCCCCCCCTCTCACGCACTCTTTCTCTCTCACACTCTGAATGTCTTTCTTTACGCTCCTCTGGCTTTTTGTGCATCTCAGTCTGTTGCTGTGGTTTTTGTCTCTCCTCTCCTTGTCTCTCTGTCTCGCTCGTGTCTCTGTATGTCTATCTTTGCCCTGTGTGCTTTCTTTATCTCTCTCTCTCTCTCTCTCTCTCGCAGAGATTAGGGTGATTCTCTCAGCCTTGGCCGTTGCAGCTAATCTTCTCACTTTCATTTCTCCGCTCTACGATCTCTTTCTACGCTCATTGTGAATCTGAACTCCTGAGTTGTTTGCTCTGATATGACAAAACTAAATCGAGCAGGGATCAGACAGTTCCTGCTAATGATGTCTGACTAGGTCTTTTCCCAAACAAGCCTCACACATCATCATCATCATCATCATCATCATCATCAGGGCTGTGATTGGATTACATCACGTTCACCTTCCACGCCGAACACAATCCGTCAGCCCACACCGTGATCGCTTTAGCTTCGAAGCTAAGAGGTTAATATATTGATAACGTATGGATGCTAGTGGAGCCGCGTGTCTCGTACGGACTTGTTGATGTCGTATCGGCCAGCTCTCCCCGATCATCCGACCGTTTCAAGCCAGAGGATGACGGTTAACACGTGCTTCCTCTGCTGCTCATGCCGCATCACAGAGCAGCGTAACGCACTCGGAGGAACGCGCTATCCGCCCTCTTCTACATACATGACACACACGATTGACTAGTGATTGACAGGAGAGAGACCGTATGCCCCTCCCACCCAGAAAGCATGGCAGATTTTGCTTTCTATACAGGTCTATACACTTTCATGCGTTATTAAAAATGATGTACGTATTATAACGTTTATATAACCGTTTTCCCTGATGTCAGATGTTACAGCATTGTAAGCAGATGCTTAACTGACACTCACCCTCGACACTAGCCCTCGACTGAAACGCACGTCTGTCTTCATTAGCCATTGCTTGATGTGCACAAGCACAGAGGAGGACGGCGTGGGATAATGGCTCCGTTTCATCACTAGCCCAGGCGTGTTCTCTCTGAGGGAATCAACTCAAAACCCATCTCAGGGGTCGTTTCAGTTCTCCGTTTCGTAAGCGCCGGCGTAATGCAGTCTCCATTCACGAGCTGAAGAAACCAGGCTACATCACTGTCGACGTCAGAGCTACAGACCGTCCCAAAGATCACATCAGACCGTCATATTTTCCATATTATAACAGTTCAGGAATCTGTTTACAAAAAAAAAAAAACCCCACAGACTTCCGCCAGGGGTGTGAGTGAAAATGCCAGGGTAAAACTGTTCATGTCGGGCTGCACGGTTCAACACTTTTTAAATGATGATTGAATGATGATGAAGTGAATTAATGTGCAATATCGGTGAGCTTCATATACCAGGATCAACAATCATATTATAACCCATGTTTATGTGAAATATTTAAAGATGCACTGAATTAATGTGAGTCGTATTTGGATATAGACCCGCTTTCGTCCCCCAGGCCAAAGACACGCGCTGTAGGTTGATTGACGTTTCCAAAATGTCCATAGCGTGTGCGATTGTGCCCTGCGATGGGTCGGTACCCCGTCCAGGGTGTCCCCTGCCTTGTGCCCCGAGTCCTCTGGGAAAGACTCCAGGCTCCCTGCGACCCTGTGTAGGATAAGTGGTACATAAGATGGATGTTTTGTAGATTGCCTGATATATCGGGTTGTTGTTGATCATGGATGTGTGATCTCGTCAGCCGTTTCCAGACGTTGTAGCGGAAAAGAGAACGCTGTAACGGCTCGGGTTACGAGCGGAACATAAACACCACGGGGTTCTTTGGTTGCTGGAGTGTTAATATCTTCCCGAGGACTGAATTGTGAAAGAGATGATTTTGAGATGATGTTATGTATTCAGCTCTTTTCAGAGTGAAGCGAGACAGAGAGCTGACACGGGCTGTGAGGCAGAGATATACCACTTTCTCCTGATGGACTGAACTGAAGGGTAGAACTGACGAGAAATTTCAGCCGAACGGTTCGGCCTTCACCAACCAAGACCTTGGCTTAAACGGCCTTGGATTTATTTTGTTAGTATAAAGGGAGCCCCGACTATGAAGACTTGTCTGTCTTATTAGTTTAACTCTGGCGTCTGCCGTATAAATCCGCTATACAAAAGCACTAGTTAGTGACGTCAGATGGTTTGAACGGTCTTGATTCTCTAGCGACCCTACAGCGATACGAGCACGTCTAACATAGAAGACATTGCTCAAAATGTACATCAAAGCGAAGACGATCAGAGAGGTGAGGAGGCGAGAGCGGGGCAAAATCCACGGCGTCCGCGTAGCGACTGCACGTCTGTGCTAACCGAGAGCGTTTGTTGTTCGAGGTCAGCGTATGGATTAAACTATCGTTTTATAAGGACGAAACGTATTCTAATGTCAGTCGTTTCAGAGACTATCCTGTTCAAAATCCGACGGCCCGCCAGTGCACCCTCACCAAATCTATGCCGTCCTGTGTACGAAGGCACTCGTATCTTCTAAAGATAAAGATTCTTGTGATTCGATCGACGTAAACGGTTTTGAGATACAATCAACGTCTCTGTCAGACCACCAACATACAAACAAACACTTACGAAACAGAGGTAACACGCCTCATGGTAATCCAGAGATCCGTAACATCTCGTTACACCGCCAAAGGTCCAAACGTAACCATGCACGTACTCCGAACGGTTCAGGGACAGCTTTAATTTGACTTTGGGTATGCCTTGGTTAGGCGTTCGAGGCTAGTTTTACAGGAGCTTCACGTTATGAGAACATACAGAAAAAACTCAGTAACAAGATGCTTACGGGTTTGAATATATTTACAGATATCCCCTGTATCACAGCACACAACAACTAGAAATTCTCTCTCTCTCTCTCTCTCTCTTTTTAAACATTTTTTTTTTTAATTTAAAGTGAGGAACGTATTTCACAGCGTATTTCAGTAGGAGAGGGCGATTATTGCGTGTTAAGGCCTACAAGCCTTCATAGTCGGGGTTCCTTTTAAGGCTTTTATTATGAGCTCGTGTCCTGTCTCGCGACTCGTTTTGGTGATGTCATTTCGGTTTAATTACAGAATCGTTCTTCTAATCTGTTTGAGAGTATCATTCAGCTTCAGGCACGTCGTTTGTTTGGTTGTTAACGCTCTTCCCCTCGCCTTTTTTCTTTCAAATCGGGGGGAAAAAATGCACTGTGCTCTCATATTATCTGGATGTGCGTGCATAATTAGATTGCGATTCTTTATGAGAATCATTAGTGTGATAGGTGCAGGATTGTTATGGCTTTATTTTATGCCCGTGATCCCGGGAGAGAGTCGGCGCTAATGCAAAAGAAATGAGACGATCACTCAAGCCCGGTCTCGGCCCTCTGCAGAGAACTGATGCCTTTTGTTTTTTGGTGGGTTTATTTATTTTATTGTATTTTTTTCCCCCTCTAAATGAAAATGGAATAAACAGATGATTGAAGAGATAAGCAAGTAAATGGATGGGTGAGTGGACAGAGTGAAATGTCAGATTGGGGTTTTGTATATATCAGTCGTCCTCATGGTTACAGGAAGACGTCGTGGACGTTGTGTTCGAAGCTAAAGGATCTTCTCTGGATGGCTCGGAAGCTCTTGATTCGATTCCGAATATCGACGCATTTCCTGTCCAAACAGGAAATCCTTTTGTCATGGTGACTTATTTACACAAAATAGCACACACCCCAGACAAATCTTACACTTGACATGAGCATAGTGAACTAGCTGAATGTGGAGAACAGCGAGGAGTTTAACGGCTGGTCCCCGAGAATCCCCGATGTTCTGTGAAGACTATTATATAAAGAAATTGCTTCCAGTTCTCAAACAAGCCATGTTTGGAAAAGGGACTAGCTTTCTGGACACCGCTACACCGTAGCATCTAATTACCAACACCTGTGGTGGTGTTTTTGTTTTGTCCGAGAGCCACGCCCAAGTACAGGACGCGTCATCAACGTTTTTAATCATTTTCAAACTAAACAAGTGTCAAAGTATATAATTAAAATGGGAACATCTCCAGTGTTGTTGTTGTTGTTGTTGTTTTCTTCTTATAGATATATCACATTTCTGTCCGTAACACTAAGGGACACGTACAAAACGTTCTCAATCGCCAGCTTTGATTTCTGGGCCACTTTCATTCATTAGAATGCTGCCTCTATACTTTGAGGTGGGGGTGGGGGGAGCGGTCGAATGAATTCATGAGAATCGAGACTTGTTTTGATTGAACGTTGTTCGCGTTATTTCCACCGAATCTGACGTTAGCTAGCGTGCTTCTTATTCCAGATACATCTTGTATAACGCTACTAACATTACCGTTTGGCCAACGAATACAACTTTAGTTGAGCGCTACTATACTACACTGGACTGTCATATAACCACAACGTAATTAAACAGATTCACACACACACACACGCACAGTCGGTATGAATATTAAATCTAGGCGAATTTCGGAGCACCTGCACATTTCTGGCTGACTTCAACACAACCGTCGCTAAGCGATAAATAAAGGCGCGCTGGTTTGTTTGCTTTGAAGGGAATAGTGCAGACCCAAGAAACGTAAACCCAGTGTGAAGAGGAAAGAAGCACCTAGCAATGACGAAGCACATCTGCCGGTTTTGAACAGACCCTGGCCTATCCTGTCTGTCTGTACTTTTTATGAGACCACCGGTTTGCTTTGTTCGAGGTGGTGTTTGATTTGCTTTGAATTTATTTGTCCACCTCAAAGGGCCCAGCTCTACACACTCTCCACTATTCTTTTTATTATTTCCAGTGCCCTGAACTGATGTCCCGTTACATTACTTTCTTACATCATTTCCTCTATATTATAACCTTACATTAAAGGGGATGAGCGGGGTTGAGTTTGCATCCCTGCTTTATATTCAGTTACATTGAAAACAGCTTTATTTATGCCGCAGAGCAATTTTGACAGCCCTTTGTAAAACAAACACTCAAGATAAACAGAGAGAGAGGGGGAGAGAGAGAGAGAGGGGGGGAGAGAGAGGGGGAGAGAGGGGGAGAAGGCCGCCAGTATGGCATAATAATACCTGGAGGTGCTCACAGTCTAATAAATATATTCACTTGTATATTCACTAAGCGTTTGCTGGATGAGAGAAATGTCATTAAGTAGCATTTACATCTAGTCCCAGTCTTTAAACTTAGGCTCTATTAGTTCCAGTCTTTAGTTCTTGGTCTCTGTTAGTTCCAGTCTTTAAACTTAGGCTCTATTAGTTCCAGTCTTTAGTTCTTGGTCTCTGTTAGTTCCAGTCTTTAGTTCTTGGTCTCTGTTAGTTCCAGTCTTTAGTTCTTGGTCTCTGTTAGTCCCAGTCTTTAAACTTAGGCTCTATTAGTTCCAGTCTTTAGTTCTTGGTCTCTGTTAGTCCCAGTCTTTAAACTTAGGCTCTATTAGTTCCAGTCTTTAGTTCTTGGTCTCTGTTAGTCCCAGTCTTTAAACTTAGGCTCTATTAGTTCCAGTCTTTAGTTCTTGGTCTCTGTTAGTCCCAGTCTTTAGTTCTTAGACTCTGTTAGTCCCAGTCTTTAGCTCTTGGTCTCTGTTAGTCCCAGTTGTTATACTGTAGCTTTAGCTCTGTTAGTTCCAGTCTTTAGTTCTTGGTCTCTGTTAGTTCCAGTCTTTAGTTCTTGGTCTCTGTTAGTTCCAGTCTTTAGTTCTTGGTCTCTATTAGTTCCAGTCTTTAGTTCTTGGTCTCTGTTAGTTCCAGTCTTTAGTTCTTGGTCTCTGTTAGTCCCAGTCTTTAGCTCTTGGTCTCTGTTAGTCCCAGTCTTTAGCTCTTGGTCTCTGTTAGTCCCAGTTGTTATACTGTAGCTTTAGCTCTGTTAGTCCCAGTCTTTAGTTCTTGGTCTCTGTTAGTCCCAGTCTTTAGTTCTTGGTCTCTGTTAGTTCCAGTCTTTAGTTCTTGGTCTCTGTTAGTCCCAGTCTTTAGCTCTTGGTCTCTGTTAGTCCCAGTCTTTAGTTCTTGGTCTCTGTTAGTTCCAGTCTTTAGTTCTTGGTCTCTGTTAGTCCCAGTCTTTAGTTCTTGGTCTCTGTTAGTCCCAGTCTTTAGTTCTTGGTCTCTGTTAGTTCCAGTCTTTAGTTCTTGGTCTCTGTTAGTCCCAGTCTTTAGTTCTTGGTCTCTGTTAGTTCCAGTCTTTAGTTCTTGGTCTCTGTTAGTCCCAGTCTTTAGCTCTTGGTCTCTGTTAGTCCCAGTCTTTAGTTCTTGGTCTCTGTTAGTCCCAGTCTTTAGTTCTTGGTCTCTGTTAGTCCCAGTCTTTAGTTCTTGGTCTCTGTTAGTTCCAGTCTTTAGTTCTTGGTCTCTGTTAGTCCCAGTCTTTAGCTCTTGGTCTCTGTTAGTCCCAGTCTTTAGTTCTTGGTCTCTGTTAGTTCCAGTCTTTAGTTCTTGGTCTCTGTTAGTCCCAGTCTTTAGTGCTTAGCCTCTGTTCGTTCCAGTCTTTAGTTCTTGGTCTCTGTTAGTTCCAGTCTTTAGTTCTTGGTCTCTGTTAGTTCCAGTCTTTAGTTCTTGGTCTCTGTTAGTCCCAGTCTTTAGTTCTTGGTCTCTGTTAGTCCCAGTCTTTAGCTCTTGGTCTCTGTTAGTCCCAGTCTTTAGCTCTTGGTCTCTGTTAGTCCCAGTCTTTAGTTCTTGGTCTCTGTTAGTTCCAGTCTTTAGTTCTTGGTCTCTGTTAGTCCCAGTCTTTAGTTCTTGGTCTCTGTTAGTTCCAGTCTTTAGTTCTTGGTCTCTGTTAGTTCCAGTCTTTAGTTCTTGGTCTCTGTTAGTTCCAGTTGTTATACTGTAGCTTTAGCTCTGTTCGTTCCAGTCTTCAGAGCTTAGGCCATGTTAATCCCAGTTGTTATAGCTTATCATTAGGCATTAGGTGTCTGATTCTCGGTTAGTCCAAGTCTGAAGGAGTCCTGAACACTCTAGGATTACTTCCTAGTAAGTGCTCGTTTTTCTTCTTCATTTGGATATTCAGATTCCGATCATGTTTTTCGTACGGTCGGTGTTAAACTCTAATAACTGTGCTGCTGTGAGATGGCGTTAGTGCTTTGTTGTGAAGCTGTGTGTTTGATAAGTCTCCTGTTGTTTAACAGTGTTATATCGGAGACAGCAGACACTTTGCTCTCTCTCTTTTTTTTTCCCCCCTCTTTGGTTTGACTGCTTGCCTTCACTCCGTAAAGGTTATTCTGTCTTGGCCCTCATGCTCTTTCATGTTGGCACAGCAGTCACACCTTTTCTCTGTATTCTTTCTCTTTCTAGTTTCTGAATGTGCCTTTCTTCTAAAAGGCTTACGGTCCCTCCCCTCTTGTTTCCACTGTAAGAGAATGACTGAAAGGTTAACAGCAGCCTATTAGACTGTAATAGACTCCATACCGGCTCCTTACGTAAGACACATGCACACAAGAGCTGTTCACATTTTATTTATGGTATGTTTGGTGTTTTTCAGGGCGCCGTGGCATACGGATTCCGTGGTCCACGAGACCAGTTTGATATTTCTTTACTTGTCCTTGAAGCTCTTCAGAGAGAGGCTGGCTGAATTATGGAGAATAATTCAAGCGGAGTTTGGATAAGTCTTCCTCATTTCTTTTAGTTATAACCTGTGGGAGTTGGGTCTAGACTCCCACACATTAAGAAGAAAAAAAAATAGCCTGGCTAAATATTTTGTAACTGTTAGCTGTTGGGATAAATTATGTGTATTTACTTTACAAAAAGGCCTTTAGGCTTTAGATTCAGAATCATATCGGATCGATTCTTTACCAGAAGAACTAAACGGACGTTGGACATTTGAAAAGAATGTAAAAAAGGTAAAGGAGGCGTGTCCTCTCTGCCTGTCAGTCCCTGTGAAGGAGGCGTGTCGTCTGTGCCGGTCAGTCCCGGTGAAGGAGGCGTGTCCTCTCTGCCTGTCAGTCCTGGTGAAGGAGGCGTGTCGTCTGTGCCGGTCAGTCCCGGTGAAGGAGGCGTGTCGTCTGTGCCGGTCAGTCCCGGTGAAGGAGGCGTGTCCTCTCTGCCTGTCAGTCCCGGTGAAGGAGGCGTGTCCTCTCTGCCTGTCAGTCCCGGTGAAGGAGGCGTGTCGTCTGTGCCGGTCAGTCCCGGTGAAGGAGGCGTGTCGTCTGTGCCGGTCAGTCCCGGTGAAGGAGGCGTGTCCTCTCTGCCTGACAGTCCCGGTGAAGGAGGCGTGTCGTCTGTGCCGGTCAGTCCCGGTGAAGGAGGCGTGTCCTCTCTGCCTGTCAGTCCTGGTGAAGGAGGCGTGTCGTCTGTGCCGGTCAGTCCTGGTGAAGGAGGCGTGTCCTCTCTGCCTGTCAGTCCTGGTGAAGGAGGCGTGTCGTCTGTGCCGGTCAGTCCGGGTAAAGGAGGCGTGTCCTCTCTGCCTGTCAGTCCCGGTGAAGGAGGCGTGTCGTCTGTGCCGGTCAGTCCCGGTGAAGGAGGCGTGTCGTCTGTGCCGGTCAGTCCGGGTGAAGGAGGCGTGTCGTCTGTGCCGGTCAGTCCCGGTGAAGGAGGCGTGTCGTCTGTGCCGGTCAGTCCCGGTGAAGGAGGCGTGTCGTCTGTGCCGGTCAGTCCCGGTGAAGGAGGCGTGTCCTCTCTGCCGGTCAGTCCCGGTGAAGGAGGCGTGTCCTCTCTGCCGGTCAGTCCCGGTGAAGGAGGCGTGTCGTCTGTGCCGGTCAGTCCCGGTGAAGGAGGCGTGTCGTCTGTGCCGGTCAGTCCCGGTGAAGGAGGCGTGTCGTCTGTGCCGGTCAGTCCCGGTGAAGGAGGCGTGTCCTCTCTGCCGGTCAGTCCCGGTGAAGGAGGCGTGTCGTCTGTGCCGTTCAGTCCCGGTGAAGAGGTGCAGCCTCCTACTCCGAAAAAAGCCCATGACATTAGAGCAAGTGAGGAATGTTGACGGGCCTCTTCATCAGTTATTTTTGCTGCCCGTTGAAGCAAAATTAAAGACTAAAAGCTGAATCTGAGCTACAAACACAAGCAGGCCTTTATTTGTTTGTGCATGGTTTTTCATCTCAACTTTGTAGATGAAATATGAAAAAGTAATGATGCCTGGTTGAAGTCCGACACTTTCAGACCGTCGAAAGTGTTACGCATTACAGCTTTTCTCCGCATACCCACGCAAAAGCTGAACCGTCCTTTATTTTGTAACCCTTGGGTTTCGTTTCAGCGTCTCATCTTTGAAGATGATCGATATTGAAAATAACGTTACCTCAGCAACCTTAAAGTAGCGCCAAAAGTTGCTCTCATTAAATCTCCGTTTGGAGTCGCTGCCTCGGTACTGTGCGAGAGGGGTTGGATGGATTGATCTGATGTGTGCTTATTATGAAAACGTGTCCATTTTTCACGGCAGCGAGGTGCTCGTAATGTGCGCCGGCAGTGAAATGGAGGGCATCCTGGGCCAATCGGTCTTTTAACAAGTCCAGAAACCAGTGTGGAAAGGTGAAGATCCATGCAGACAGGAAGTGAAAAATGGGAGGCAGCCAAATCAGTCCTTCTTCCTCTGCACTACTACGTACATCAATAACATCAAGAGAGGTGATTACGGAGAGGGAGAGAGAGAAGCCGAAGCCGGGGGAACCTGAATAACCGAACGCCGTGAGAAACGCTGAAAGGCTGCCGGCAAATATGTTGAAATAGAAACGTTGATGGAGCGTGAAGACAAGTGAGATGAGGGACTAAAGACATGAATGCGTGAGTTCTTCTTAAATGTCTTGCTTTAACGTTGTACAGATACAGGTTTAAAAATCGCTATAGCGCGTATACATTAATCCTTCTTTTTTGTTTTTTTTCCTGGAAACATCCAGTTTGAATTCCAGAACCAAGGGCACGGCGGCTTAGTGTTTTTAGAATGTTTGCCTCGCACCTGCGGGGTCGAGGATTCGAGTCCCGCCTCCGCCCTGTGTGCGCGGGTTTGCGCGTTCTCCCCGTGCTTCGGGGGTTCCCTCTGGGTACTCCGGTTTCCTTCCCCAGTCCACAGACGTGTCGCAGGCGGATTCGGCATTTCCAAATCGTCCGTAGCGTGTGCGATCGTACCCTGCAGTGGGTTCCAGGGTGTCGCTCACCTTGTACCACGAGTTGCCTGAGGTCTGGAGGCTCCAGGTCTCGCGTGACCCTGTGGAGGATAAACGGTGTGGAAAACGGAGGGAATTTGAAACATTCTGCGTTTACCCTGACAGAAAGCAAGGCCACACCAGTGCTGTCTTTCAAGTGGATAAATCAAGCTGACCCAGTAGGTTACTAATGTAAGATGAAGGAAGGAGGGGGGGCTTCCAAAGAGTGTCTGTTACCTGTTACCTGTCAGTCATTCCAGATGCATATCTCAATTGGCTCGGCTGCCGGTATTTTTGCATCTCACCAACGTAGTCCCATAAATATGAATTTTTTTTTGGTATTTTCTTTTCATCTCACCCCTCACCTGCACCCCGTACAATTCCCAGAAATCTTCTGGCTTAGTCTACGGCCCTCACGTCAATGCCGGTGTGTGCCAACTCGACCGTAACGGATTTTGAAGTTATGTGAAAACCTAACGTGTAAAACGGAATCCTTAATTTATTGTATGCAACATTTAAAACGCTAAAAAAAAGTCTCAGCCACCATTCAGTATGTGACTAACTCTTCAAAAATCTTCTTAAAATCTCACTTCTTTCCATCTTAAAGCCGACATTTACGGAAGGACACCTGCAAAGGGATGCAGTGTAATTAAGCTGAACTGCCTGGAGCGTAGAGTACTTAACAAAAGTGATGTGCTTTGATAAGCGATTCTTTAAACCTCTGTACTCTGCCTTCTCCACGCCTCCAGACGTTCTTTTTAATCATGTTTTCTAGGCGAAGACGCATTTTTAATCTTACAGGTTGGCTTTATAATGTTTGCATGCCTAAGATCCTTATATCAATTGCTCATTTTAATCGTGCGGACTTACAAACAATAAGGAAATAATCACTTGGGACCGTGCTGTCATGGGGAAGATGATCCATAACGAGGTGGTGTGATGCAGCGGGATGTGAAGTACCTCCCCGAAATGGAGTATCTTCCTGTAATAAGAGCACGTCTCATAAATAGGTGTTTTATTCCCCTTATACCACAACGATTTGCTCGATCGATCACAAGGTTGTATTTCATAACGAACGATATGCACTTTTTATCCGTTTATACTTACATTTGATCTTGAGGAACATGTGAAAAACAAGTTCGTTCCTGTTATTACTTATGTTTGAGCAGCTGTTAACGGTCTCCTTTCTCTGTCTCGCTCTCTCTTTGTCTCTTTCTCTTATAAGTCAAGTTAATAAGACAAAAAAAAAGTAGTTACGTAATTTATATAAAGACACACCCATGACTGAAAACACCGGAGTCTCCGTCCACAAATGTTAAAGCGCACCTATTATGGTTTTGAAACGTGCCTAATTTTGTCTTAGAGGTCTCGTGCAATAGACTTGCACGCATCCGAGGTCACAAAAACACTTTAACGTGCTCATCATTTAAACTGCAGGATTACCTTTTTCCCCCCACAGCGTCACAAACGACTCGTTAAATGATTCGTTCGAAACGATTCGTTCTAAACTCCTCCTTTCGGAGAGCATACTCTGCTCTGATCGGTCAGACGTCCCAGTCTGTCGTGATTGGTCTACCGTGTGCCGAAAAGGAAACGCCCACTATCGTAACGGGTTTCGGCTCCGTCTGTCAGCGAGCAGCCGATGAAGACGAGAGGCGGGGCTTTTTGTTTCAAACCTACGTAGGTCTGTACAGGAAGTAAAGTCTGGAATCACTAACGACTCGATTCAGCCGTTCAGAATCGGTTCCTTGTTTTGGGAGTCGACGACTCCGTTTGTCGTGCGCTTTGATTTTTAAAACCTTGCGGCCTTTTTACATTCACAAACAGCTCTGTATATAACACGCTTTAAGTAAACATCCCCTTAAAGAAATCTGATCATACACTGTATCACCGATTTAATATTTTTCTTTGTTGTCAGAACACTGATATACACTACGTTTGTTTTTTGTTTTTTTATGATAGAATTTCATTTGTTTCTTTTCTCTGCCTGAGCACGCATAATTACGCTCCAGCATAACTTAAGCCACTCGTACGTGCTCATAAAAGTTTCCCCACAGGCTCAGCGGCACACCCGCACCTCCTCGGTTGGTGCATTTTACAAATGTATTCGCTGGAGGTTATTCGTAATGGATGAGAGATCAGATGAGACATGGATCGAGGTTGGAGGAACACAGTGAGTTTTTCCCCAAACAGCACAAAATCCATGTTTCGAACACGGCATCGTAATGGGCTTTTTGATCCAAGACCGTAATCATGTTGACGTATAGATATAGATGAATATATTAGAGCTGAGCGAAGCGTAGGTCAAAACGCTGAGAGAATGAGAAATGCCGCCGCAGGATTTATGCTCCAGGTTTGCATGCGATGAAGAAAACAGTGCCACGTTGATTTAAAAACTTTTGATTAAAAGTATCTGCTTGGTTCAGTAAGTACAGTCCCCTCCGAAAGTATTGGAACAGCAAAGACGCATTCTTTTTTTTTCTTTTTTGGATCACGTGGAGGAAAAATGGGTGTGTTCAAACAAAATGTGCCATGTTCTAAATTGTAACACTTTGTAACATATTTATCTTTTGCCCTCAAACCCAAACGTCTTCACTATATATATGTGTGTGTATGGCGAAAACAATAGAATTGGCCTTTGCTGTTCCAATACTTTTGGAAGGGGCCGTAGATATTCATTTAAAAAAAATTTTTTTGCACCGGTCTCTACTTCAGCCCAGGAGTGCAATGAAATTAAAGACACACTCGTTTTTGATTCGGCGGAAAGAATGTTCCGTTTGGAACGGAGAGAATTATTTCTGTCTGTCTGTGTGTCTCATTTTTAAAATACGGGTTGGATATGAACGTGATTCCCTGCCAGCTTTGAGACACGTGCTTAGAACATCGTATTAACCAAAAGCTCTACCTTATTAGTTTCTGAAAGCTGTAATTTATTAGAGGATGTCTTTTTTGGAGAGCACTGGGCATGACATAGGAAATTGAGCTGGGGGATGTGACAAAAATACCATATATATATATACACACAGTATCTCACAAAAGTGAGTACACCCCTCACATTTTTGTAAATATTTGATGATATCTTTTCATGTGACAACACTGAAGGAATGACACTTTGCTGCAATGTAAAGTAGTGAGTGTACAGCTTGTGTAACAGTGTATAACTCAACACACAGCCATTAATGTCTAAACCGCTGGCAACAAATGTGAGTACACCCCTAAGTGAAAATGTCCAAATTTGGACCCAAAGTGTCAATATTTTGTGTGGCCACGGTTATTTTCCAGCACTGCCTTAACCCTCTTGGGCATGGAGTTCACCAGAGCTTCACAGGTTGCCACTGGAGTCCTCTTCCACTCCTCCATGATGACATCACGGAGCTGGTGGATGTTAGAGACCTTGTGCCGCTCCACCTTCCGTTTGAGGATGCCCCACAGATGCTCAATAGGGTTTAGATCTGGAGACATGCTCGGCCAGTCCATCACCTTCACCCTCAGCATCTTTAGCAAGGCAGTGGTCGTCTTGAAGGTGCGTTTGGGGTCGTTATCATGCTGGAATACTGTGAGGCAGCAGCGCTACCCATGGTACCTTGTGCCATACTTTCACACCTTATTTATTTATTTATTTTCTTGGAAACGAATGGCAATTCTCAAGCTTCGAGAAACAGAAAAATCTCATTTTGAGAATCTTCTTCTTCCCCCGGCCTTTTAATTCCTACCGTCTTTTGCGTTTCACTTCTTTTCACTCTCCTTCTTTTTCAGTTCCATTGTAACAAAGGACCCTTGATGTTTTTTTGATTCTGCAGCTTCAAACATCTCTTCTTCTTTTTTTTTTTTTTTTTGTGCTTTCCCTAATCCCTTTCCAGATGAAGCTTGGTGTGGAGGTATCCCGCTTTAATTAATCATCCATTTGACACAGACGCACGTCGCTCCATGGTGTGATGCAGATGTTACGACCAGGTCATTTAGCATGTGCCGCGAAAACCTTTTGAAAACTTCTCGTCTGTCAGTGAAACTTCTATTAAAGCAAGCGCACTGTCGTGGAGGGCCAGAGATCAGCACAGGTTACTGCTTTTATTTCTGCTTTAAAGCACCTTCTAAACCTGATAAGTAGTGAGCGTTCATAATGAATTAAACCCGTCAGCTCGCGTATAAGCTTATATACTGTACTAATATCCTCATCCTTAACTATGTATAGATGCAGCAGGAACGGGTGATAACATTGGACACGGGGTGCGATCCATCATTTTGTCGTTATGGTTACGCCGTGCATTAGGTTAGTTCTTCAAGAGAAAACGCGAGACAGTTGTTTAAAAGGATAGCAGTTAGCTGGAGAACCAGACCAGAACCAGCCACCAGCTCCTGCAGTCGGGGAAATTGTGGTGTTACTGATCTTTCTCCGTCTCGCTTGGTTCCTCTAAAGGCTGGAAATATTAATGAACACACCAAGTCTTATCGAGGGAACTGAACTTGCGCCATCTTGTCCCTCTTTTCCATGGACAGAGAGAGAGAGGAAAGAAAGAGACTAACCACTCAAGTTACGTCGGCGGTGAGCAGAAAAGCATCCCAACAGCATGTAGAACCTTGAGGCCAGTGTGCTATAACAGCACAGGACCACATCTGAGGATACAGTGGGCACAGGATCAACAAAACTGGACAGTTGAAGATTAGGAAAAGTCCAGGTAATGTGTCCCCGTCCCCCCCCCAGTTTGGGTGAGTCTGTGGCCATGATAGCCTCAGATTCCCGTTCTTGGCTGACAGGAGTAGAACCCGATGTGGTCTTCTGCTGTCGTAGCTCATCCACCTCAAGCCGAGATGATTTTCTGCGCAGCACGGCTGTAAAGAGCGCTTTATTTGAGTCACTGTAGACTTCCTGTCAGATCAGACCAGTCTGATCATTCTCCTCTGATCTCTCTCAACAACCTGGTGTTTCAGCCTGCAGACCCTCTGCTCAGGATGCTTTTTGCACCATTATGTGTAAACTCCAGAGACACGTGATCGTGCGTGTGAAAATCCTAGGAGATCAGCAGTTTATCAAATACTCCAGTCAGCCCATCTCTGTACCAACACCCGTGCCGTTTTTTTCTTCATTCTGATGTTTGATTACCTGAAGTTCTTGAACTGTGTCTGCATGATTATTATTATTATTATTTTATTACATTTTTTTGCGTTGCGCTGCTACCACATGATTGGCTGATGTAGAGAACGCCATGAACGTACAGGTGTTCCTAATAAAGTGGACGGTGGAAGAACCACTAGCAGCATGTTCATGCTAAACGGCCAGGGCCGTATCTGCCTGCAGTTCTCGCCTGGTTTCACATCGACGCTAAGCAGCATCGACTCCGGTCAGGACCTGGACGATAGACCTCCTGGGGAAAGCTAAGGTTGCTGCTTGGAGTGGTATTATTGAGGCCAGCAGGGGGCGCTCACCTTGTGATCTCTGTGGCGCTTAATGCCCCAGTATAGTGACGGGGACACTGTACTGTAAAAACAACACCGTCTTTCGGATGAGACGTTAAACCGAGGTCCTGACTCTCTGCGGTCATTAAAAATGCAATATGGCTGCCGTCACATCCTCCAGGCGGACGCCACACACTAGTTGTTGTAGAGGAGGCCCATCCCCATACAACGTAAAGCACTTTAAGTGTCTAGAAAAGCGCTATATAAATGCAACTCTAACTAACTAAACCCATTTTAAAGACGAAAAACGCACGTCTTAACGTTCTCCGCTGCACATTTTTCCACGCTTGTCCCCCACAGTAACGCTCTAATACAATAACAAACCTTCTGAAATGCATTATCTCGCGCACGCCACGATCTCTTTTCCTACAGTTCCTCCACGTCCTCAGCTTCTGTGTCCGTATGTCAGCGGTGTGATTTATCACCAGACCCTACAAGACGACGTGATCCAGGTCGCCACTGGCTATCGTTGTTTGGTCGGCAGCCAGTTCTTTATGGGTTTCCCCCCCTTTAATACGGCTGACTGCACAGAACCTACGCTCCATCAGTCATCTGCTAATTGGCCGCAAACAGCAGTTTGCAATTCAAAACCTCAGCGAGCAGAGAGACTGTGTGTGTGTGTGTGTGTGTGTGTTTTGGATCGTAAGATGAAGGTTGATGTTAGTTGATGAGACGCATGCTCAGAGCATGTATTACTCCATGACTGTTGTTGTTGTTGTTGTTGTTTATTCCGTCCTGTTCTTTGACAGCTGCCTTACACTAGTTTGTCGTCTTGCGGTGTCGGCGTCAGATTGGGTTTTGCCGTATAAATCAACATGATATAGATGTGATATAAATCTCCAGCACTGTGTAGGTTTATCCAGCCAAACTGTGAACCATGCCCGTTCTCGATTTTAAAGCGAGGAACTAAACACAGTCCGACCTGAACTAATTTCAGTTAGACGTTTATATAATTGGCTGAAATGGGCAAATTGACCAACTGGAACGATTCTGCGCCGATTCGATTGACTTTTTTAAGTTGAGATTGAGATTTAAGTACGGATTGTTATGTTAAAAACTCTGTTTTGTGCCACTCGCTGCCAATTTTCCAAAAGTTTCCCCTTGTCAAGTGCACCGGGCTCATGAATCGACCCCACGTTCCAGAGACGTCATCAGATACGACAAGAACACTTTCGCTCGTCAGCGAAACAGTGTCCCGTTCCCGTTTGACCCTTCGGCCCGGATCGATATTTAGCGACGAGGCAGCGAACGCCTCGGGATATCGGCAAAGAAATCAAACTACAGCTCCGCTTCGACTTAATCACACCACAGCAGGCGCTAAAAAATATATATATATATAAAAATATTCCAACCAGAGCACCATAAGCAACAGGGATCAATAATTAATTATATGTAAAAAAAAAAAAAAAAAACTTTAAAGCCTCCCCAGAATACACTGGAAACTCTTGAACTGAAAAAAATAAAATACAACGTGTCCGTAGACTTTGCCATACAGAATTTATAGCGTGAAGGCGTTCCTGACCAGACTGGTTCGGGCTAGACGGACGAAGATTGGAAAAAGATGATCTGGTCTTGCTGGATTTTTTATTTCCCATCCGCCTGTACCGTGTTGTGCGCTCTCGAGATGCTTTTCCGCTCACCGCGGTGGTAGAGAGAGGTTATTCGAGTTACAGCAGCCTTGGAGACACAAACTGTGGAAGTGCGAGCCAATAGACGAGGAGACGGACGGCTGTAGTCTATCCGTCGTTCCATCCGATGCTGATTATTATTAAAGCTCACACTAGATCTTTGTGTTTTCCTAATGTCGCTTAAGAAAAGTCACTCTCATGAACACGAGGACCTGCCACAGTCCACTGATGATGGGCGTCGCCCAAACGGATAAAACATCGATGCACTGTTCTTTATAATGCTGCAGTAGCAGCAGCGGCTGCAGGGTGTTCTGGTATCGGTGCGCACTGAAATGGTGATTATTTATATCTGTATTCATAGGGCACTCTGCTGTAACCACCATTCTCTCTCTCTCTCTCTCTCTCTCTCTCTCTTTATCTCTCTCCCTCTCTCTCTATCTCTCTCTCTCTCTCTCTCTCTCTCTCTCTCTCTCTCTCTTTATCTCTCTCTCTCTCTCTCTATCTCTCTCTCTCTCTCTCTCTTTATCTCTCTCCCTCTCTCTCTATCTCTCTCTCTCTCTATCTCTCTCTATCTCTCTCTCTCTCTCTCTTTATCTCTCTCTCTTTATCTCTCTCTCTCTATCTCTCTCTCTCTCTCTTTATCTCTCTCTCTCTCTCTCTCTCCCTCTCTCTCTATCTCTCTCTATCTCTCTCTATCTCTCTCTCCCTCTCTCTTTATCTCTCTCTCTCTTTATCTCTCTCTCTCTCTCTCTTTCTCTCTCTCTCTTTATCTCTCTCTCTCTATCTCTCTCTCTGTCTCTCTCTCTCTCTATCTCTCTCTCTCCCTCTCTCTTTATCTCTCTCTCTCTCTTTATCTCTCTCTCCCCTTATCTCTCTCTTTATCTCTCTCTCCCTCTCTCTTTATCTCTTTCTCTCTCTCTCCCTCTCTCTCTCTCTCTCTCCTTATCTCTCACTCTCTCTCTCCCTCTCTCTCTCTCTCGCTCTCCCTCTCTCTCTCTTTATCTCTCTCTCTCTCTCGCTCTCCCTCTCTCTCCCCCTCACTCGCTCTCCCTCTTTCTCTCTCTCCCTCTCCCTCTCTCTCTTTATTTCTCTCACTCTCTCTCTCCTTTCTCTTTATCTCTCTCCCTCTCTCTCTTTCTCGCTCTCCCTCTCTCTCTTTAGCTCTCTCTCCCTCTCTCTCTCCCTCACTCGCTCTCCCTCTTTCTCTCTCACTCTCTCTCTCCTTTCTCTCTCGCTCTCCCTCTCTCTCTCTCATCTCTCTCTCACTCTCTCTCTCCTTTCTCTCTCCCTCTCTCACGCTCTCGCTCCCTCTCTCTCTCGCTCTCCCTCTCTCCCTCTCTTTATCTCTCTCTCACTCTCTCTCTCCTTCTCTTTCTCTCTCGCTCCCGCTCTCTCTGTTTCAGTTGTTTTTTCTTCTTTTTCTGTTTGTTTCCATGTGCTGTATTGGCACATTAAAGCACATTTCATTGTACATTCGTATTGCTAAATCCAGTACAACAGAGTGGTAGTGTCTTTTTAGGGCCGATAGCGCTGCGTCTGTACTCTGTTGTCGTGTTTGGGTTTCATTCGTATTGTAATTCGGTCTAATCTGGTGTGTTTGACCTTGTCGTCGTCTGAAGCGTCGGCGTGGTGGGGGTTAGTAGGTGTTGATGTTTCAGGGCCGAAGCTTCGGACCAGCTGAGAGAGGGAACTGTTTGCTCTGATCAGCTTTTGGTATTGTAGGGCTCTCTCTCTCTCTCTCTCTCTCTCTCTCTCTCTCGCACACACACACACACGTTCTATCGAATGCTGTGCTGAACAGTGGCGACCGCATGCAGGAGTTCTCTCCTGATCCACCATCATCATTAATGAACGGTTGTTAATCGTCTCTTTTTATGACTGATTTTAAGCTTGGCTCCAAGCAGCAGGTGCACACAGAGAAAATGACGGCAGCGAGTCAACAGTCTCGTATTTCTAGCACGGAATACGCAGACGCTGGATTTTTTATTTTTTTCTTCACATTAATCGCTGAGGAAGATATCTGAAAGCTAGTAACGTGCTGAAATCGGGGGAAACGTAGTGAACAAGCGACTCGATTTCACATTAAAAAAAGAAGGAATCCAGAACCAGGACCGGGATTGGGAATCATCTGAAATTCTTTGGTACTGATCCGATACCGTGAATTTGATACGATACTGTATTTTTTCGATACCTTTCTTTTTTGAGACTCTACGATGATGTGTAGTCGCGAAACGTTTCAGTGGGATGCCTCCTTAAAATTCCTTTTTAAGGTGTAACCTTCATCTGAAAAAAAGAAAAAAACAACCCAGTCACTTAGAAAAACGAACGAACACACACACACTGTTGTGATAAGTGATAATCAACGTGCGTGACGATCTAACACTGACGATCTAGCTTGTTAGCTTGTGTACGTACAGTAACACGCTGCTTTGAAGTGAAGATCAGACCGCTCCGTGATGATTTACCTAATTACCTCCAACAACATGGAACATCTAACATCCTCTTCCTGTCTCATTAATGTTTACTCCTGTGTTTAGTTTGATGTTTTAACGTCCTCCGAACAAACCCTGTATTGCCGGTGTAAACAATAAGGTGAACCTTGAACCGTTGTACGTTTTATTCAGTATTTTAGTCTCGAGGTATCACGCACAAACGACGGTATCACACGGTATCACGCCGCGTGTGCGGCGTCGTAGGACAGCAGTCGAGGGCGGGGTGGTGCGGCGTGGCACAACGCGACGCGGACTCACCGGAACAGCACCGAAGTCGATTATTTGCCAGTAACAACGCGTTACAAAAGTGTCGCGCTGTCGTCTTTCCTGACGTCAGTCCAATCCAGCCCTATGCTGTACGTCTAGCCGGTTTCTTCCTAAACTGCCCCTGCCTTCTTCCTTTTCCTTTCCTTTTATATTTGCAGTGAACCTTAGAGCATCCTTTCGCGTGCCAAGCAGGTAAACCTATTTTCCACCTGGCACAAATCCATCTAATCTTCCTGATCGCTCAGCCGCTTCCTTATTCACTCGCTCGCTCCGACTCGTTCCGTTCCGCTCAGTCCTCACACCGAAGACCGAGCGCGAGTTATTTTCTACGTTTGTGTTCACGCCTTTTCAGCGCGGGGGCAACTGGCATGGGCTGGGCTTGACCTGGCCTGGCTTTCCTTCGCTTATTGAGCGTTTACTGAAGAGCCATGCTGATTCCCCGTCCACCCTCCGCCTTCATCTCCAACCCACCCCCCCCCCCCTCTCTCTCTCTCTCTCAGGGATATATTTATCTCTTGTTTGGTACCTCTGTTTAATGTTTGTGACTGCGGTGGATGAGACTCACATGTCTTGTTTGGCCTAATGGAGAATTATCAGGGTTTATAGGGCAAATCATGAGACCTGAAAGCCCAAGCTGACACGGAACGCACGACACGTCGATGTTCCACTAATTTTAGCCAAGCGTCCGATTCTACGATGGGCAAAGATGGGGAGAAATGACACCTGGAGTTTGTTTTTCTCTGACGTTTAGCTATCCAGGAATAAAGCGGGTTTAGCAGGTGCTGTGATCGCATCGCGGTGGTCAGGATGAATCAGTTCTCTTTAACGTCCTGAGGCGTCACACCACCGTAGCTGAATATTTCCCCATAACTGCACGTCCCGAAGTGTTTCACTCCTCACTTACGAAACGTCCCGTCTCATTCGGATCGGTCCTCACTCGCCGTTTTCATCGTCGGAAAGCTTCGTAAGAACGCCCCAGGGCGTGAGACGGCCGCGCGTTCCGAAAGGAAGACGCACGGAAAGCATGTGATGCGTTCTCTTTCGACCTCCAGCCATAACCGTTGGTGTGTTGGGATCTTTTGATGAAGTGTGACTCGGAAAGCGGAGATAAAATAAATTTAAAAATGGTTTCCGTGAAAAGTTTCTTTGTGTGTGTGTGTGGTGGAACAAGACAATCGTGCCTCTTCATGCACCACTCTTCTATCGCAGCTCATTATGCCGCTTTTCTTCTGAAGATGAATTTTAAGAGGATGTTTCTGTGGGGTTTTTTGTTCCCCCCCCCGTCCATGAAATCCAGCACAAATTGGTTCTAATTTGCAAGCTCTAAAGCGGCTTCTTGTTCCATAATGTGCATGATGAGCCCTGCTCGCCTCGGTAGCGACAGCAAACAAACCGATATTTTTAGCTCGGTGGATACTCTTAGCACAGAGCTGACGAACGCTAGAGAAGTCCTCATCTCCCTTTTCTCTATGGCGTAAAAGTGACGAGCGCGTTAAGGTGTAAGCATCCGCTCGGCCCGCGGCGCTTCTGGCAGATTTCTATAAACGAACGGATTTAAAGAGAGCACAGAGGCGTCCTCGTCGACGCTAGGACTTTCAGATACTTGGTCTCTCGCGGAATTTGATTGCGCCTCAGTGAAGAGGTGCAAATTCCAGAAATTTCCCTAATTCCCCAGCCGTCCTGTCACATGTCTACGCTTTGATGGCGCTCGGAAAAGAACTCTTAATCCAGTCGGGTGGAAACAAACCCACTCGGGTGGATTAGCGGAGTGGACAGACCTGGATGACCTCGTGTGACTCTTGTAATGATGAGAGAATAGATTTTCACCAGAGGATCGTGGTAGGATTCGTGTAGCAGACGCGGTGTGAATACAGCTCCGGGTCGCTCCGGGTCGTATTCAGAAAGACCCGTCGACAAAATACACCGGTCAGCCGTAACGTTAAAGAAACTGACGGGTGAAGCGAGTAACGTTTGATTATCTCGTTACAGCGGCACCGGTCAAGGCGTGGGATTTATTCATCAGGCAGCAAGTGAGCAGTCGGTTCTCGAAGTTGACGTGCTGGAAGCAGGGAAAATGGGTACGTTTGAGGATCCGAGCGACTCTGATAAGAGATAAATTGTGATGGCTGGACGACGGGTCAGAGCTTCTCCGAAACGTCGGATCTTGTGGGGTGTTCCTGATATACAGTGGTTAGTACCTATCTAAAGTGGTCCAAGGAAGGAGAACCGGTGAACTTTCGACAGGGTCACGGGCGCCCAAGGCTCATCGGAGTCCCTCACTGGTGCGAAGGTTAGCCCGTCTGGTCCGAGCCAACGGAAGATCTACTGTAGCACAAATAGCTGGAAAGGTCAACGCTGGCTCTGATGGAAAGATGTCAGAACACACAGTGCATCACAGCTTCACATCACAGGAGCGTAGACCGGTCAGAGTGTCCATGCTGACCCCGTCCACCGCCAAAAGCACCTACAGTCAAACCTACCAATGGACCATGGAGCACTGGAAGAAGGTGGCCGGGTCTGATGAATCGCGCTTACTTTTACATCATGTGGACGACCGAGTGTGTGTGTGTGTGCGTGTGTGTGTGGATTACCTGGAGAAGATATGGCACTATGGGAAGAAGGCGAGCCGGTGGAGGAAGTGTGACGGTCTGGGCGATGTTCTGCTGGGAAACCTTGTGTCCTGGCATTCATGTGGATGTTACGTTAGCACGTACCACCTACCTAAACACTGCCGCAGACCAAATACACCTCTTCATGGCAACGGCGTTCCCTCAACACGGTGGCCTCTTGCAGCAGGAGAATTCATTATTCATATTGAGCGTCGATTATATAGCGATACGAGCGCTTCAGATCATCGGTCGTGTAGAGAGACGTGCGTCGTACATCATACACGGAGGTGAGACGGAAGCCTCTACCGGAGCTGTCCGCTGCCTCACGCCAGTCGTTTCCCAGCATGACGATCCCACGATGCGAGCACGGACGGAGTAAATCGATGTCAAACGAACAGAGGCGAGAAGACGTATGGATTAAAGCGGCTTACTGTAGAGAGACGGGATTTCTCTCTAAATCTTATCGTCAAGTCAGTTATACCGAGTTCCAGCACCGTGTGTGTGTGTGTGTGTGTTTATACAGCTATATATCCAGCGCTCTGTGTGACAGGTGCGTATGAGCTCTGTGTTTGCCGGTGATGCACTGCGAAATGCGCAGTGCAGTGAGGAGACGTATAGCCCGCCAGCTCCGGTGAAAGAGTGCCTTCTCAAATTCATCATTCACGGCAAGCGCCAAAGTCAAGCTCCAGTGAGATTGTAGTCAGAACTGAAATCGACTGTGAGTGGCCTCAGTGAACTCTGAACCCAATCATCATAATAATAGTCGTAGGAATATACTCCTTTTGTAAAGTCCCACTGCTTTGGGACACCAGGTGTGCAGTTTTCAGCTCCGGGGTCGGGTCGGTACTGCCGAACTCGCGTTAAAACGTCCGCTCGAGCCACATTCCATCTGTTTTACGTGCTGTTGTAGTTTTTTCTCTCATGTTTCTCTCACACACACAATTCCTCTCGGGGGGGGGGGTGCCTTTTCCCCTCGAGTAATTTAACTGTCGTGTTAATGAACAGACAGGGAAACGACAGCGGTCTAGACCATTTTACGATGAACAGCTCCACTGGAATCTCACCGGGCTGCAAACTGCGCGCCGTGAAAATCTCCAGAGGAGAAACTCCGGCACTTTCCCACGATACGACCCTGAAGGTACGTCCACGCGTACGGCGACCGGAGGACGTTCGTTTTCAACGAGCGTGACACAGAGTGGGCGTGTCCGGATGCAGCGACCACCAACGAGAGTGAAGACGGACGTGATCGCTGATCCGCCACGCCGCCCGAGAGTCGTCACGTGGATCCAGACAGACGCCGTAATGGCAAAGAGCTCACGCTGCTTCTCCTTCATCTCGTAGGATGCGATGCATGTATATTCACACGATAGTGAATTGTATACACAAACGCGACCTGCAGTGATGAGAGCTATTTACACAGCTATTTAAATGATATCAGGAAGTAACTTACTTTCCGGAACGGTTCACGCCGTGATAAAAAAAAAAAAAAGGTCTCGTCAAGTTCACTCCGGACTTGTTATTCGCCTCCAAGATCGTCGTGTGAGAAATCGTACCGATGTTTCTGACCGCAATCCCGCTAATCCTCCACGCCATCGATCGTGTCAGTATGTTTATTAGGGATTAGTACGATCTAGATCTCTCGACTCACATCTCTCTCTCTCTGACTTACCTTCCTTTCTCTCCCACACACACACCGCACATTCTCTTTCAAACAGATGATGTGTGTGTTTATATTTTATCTTTGATCTCTCCCCCCCCCCCTGCCTGCTCTAACCTGAAACGATTAAAGTCCTGACCTGAAGTGTGACCCGTCTCCAGAAGGACTCACGCTGAACAGATTAACGCCGAACCGATGTGTCGAACCGGAGTAACTGTGCGATCGGAGCGCGGTCAATCACGGTCATGCTTCTAAAAGTTTCCCCGCAGCATAACTTCCGTCGGCGCTTCACTTTTGGCTGTACGCTAACCCCGTACCGCTCAACCCCCAACGAAATCGTTCTCTCTGTACGCGTTCCAGCCCACAGCTGTTAGCCAGCCTACGCGTCGATCATACACATGCTACGTACAGTATTTATAGCCCACTGGAGTTGGTTATATGATAATGGACTTGCATAAGCATCTTTTGCGGTTCGATTTCTGCGCTGCTCCAGGTGATGAAGCAGTTATGTCACCAGGAACTATTACTAAAACCCTCCCCAAGTACATGTTCGAGCCTTTACGAGACGCTCCCAGTCTGAATCAAGAGTTACCGTCGTAACGTTGCGTTTTATTCCTCTTCATACCGCGGCAGTTCTCCGACAGATCTGGCCACTTTTTTTTTTTTTATTCATTAAAGGATGGCAAGGCTCGACCTCTTTACCCATTTGTCCTGCGTTCACACTAGCGCGCGACGACGCGGCAGATCGTTTTCTACATTGGCTGCAGATTCATCAACAGCACGACAACTTTATGCTAATTAGGTATTATAATTAGGTAATTAGGTAAGTACGTTATAAATGTAGGGAATATTCCCAGAAATCCATTTGTTCTGACCTGACATCATTTTTTTTTTTTTCTTTTTTCCAATCCAGATGCATTCACAACGTCTTCACAGAATAACAGAGCAATTCTTCAGCGGCGTCATCCCCCAGTCACGTACGTCTGTTCGGTTGCCTGGTTACAGAGTGAAGCCTCGCACGTTATTAACGCACGATTCCCACCCTGAAATATTACCGCAGCGAGATCAAGGAGAATTTATCGATCTCGCCCGGCGCTGTGAGCTCTTCAGTGATGAGTACACATGGCGATGATGATGATGATGATGATGAATATTCATAAACGCAGAGTTTTGTTTGTTTGTTTGTTCATTTATTTATTTATTTCACCCTTTGCGCCACGGAAGCGATGTACGGCGCATGGAAATAGATCTTCGAGTCACGGTGTGTAATTCGACACTAGCGTTTTAACTCGACGCGGCATTAGCGACGCTCGTTTAAAAGCAACAGAGTTGACTCGAGTGCTTCGCAAACCAGAAACACCAAAGCACACCCACTCACACACCCACATACACACATCAACAGCACTACAAACTCCAACACAAGCTGCATATACAAAATCACAACGCACACCTCCAGTACTCAGGGGTCCCATCCCCCCCCCCGCCCCCCACCCCCAATTCACACGCCAAATTATAACAAAGCTGAGATTTAAACATCTCCTCCGATGGGGACAAGCGAATATAAAGAGGGGAAGATCGTTCCGTAATTTAGGAGCGAGTACAGAGAATCACCGCTCGGCTTTTGATTCGATCGAGGTACGGCCAATGACGTTTGATTTGTCAGACCTCAAAGGCCTTGATGAACTGTAAAGGTTTAGGAGATCTGTGATGTCACGTGGAGCCGAATTATCTCCAACGAGAAGTAATAAAATCTTCAAATCAATCCTGAATTGCAGCTGGCAGCCAGCCAGTGAAGAGACGATGACACGAGAGTAATACGCTCGCTCTTGGTATTCATCCTGTATAACGAGGATGGCCGTCGTCCAGTCTAGATGTAATAAAAACATGAAGAATTATGTCTCCATTTTTAAAACTAAGGAAAGGTTTTAGCTTAGAAATCACCCCGAGCCGACGGAAGCTACCTTTAACAGCAGAATTGATCCGTTTATCAAAGCGAAGGGTCGAGTCCGTTACGGCGTCCGAGATTTCTCACACTGTCTTTCGCAGTTATGGCGAAAGGAGCAAGAATACTGGCTGTCTTCTGTGTGTTTTGGTGGACCAAATATAATCGTCTCTGACTTTCTTTCATTTAGTGGTCAGACAGCCAGTTTTTCACAGCTTCTGAACGGTCCATCTGGGACTTTAGAGACCGACCGTTCGCAATTTTCCCAGGGAGATAGAACCGCGTGTCGTCTGCAGACGCGTGACGATAAACGCATAGGGAACGCGTGTATAACGAAAACGGAATAGGACCCAGAATAGAACCCTGAGGAAGACCATATTTGAAGGTGACCGTAGAGGAAGAATAGTTTCCAGTGTTCATGGAAAATAAGAATCGCACCATTTCAGTACGCTCCTTCGAATGCCGACTTCATACTCCACACGGTCTACGAGAATCCAGCCATCGACCGAGTGTCGAATGTGGCGGATCATTTACAACTTTTGTTGCCTGCGTGTAGAGACTCGGCGCAACAGTGCAGCAGCCGACGAAAGGGATGCAAGTCACGAGGATGACCAGATAATCTCTCTTGGATAAATCCTATTCCGATAAATGTCCATCATCATCGGATTTAGACGTCCTCAGGACCGTTTCCCCTTGTGCTAACGAATCCGCCCCTTCATATTTTGCCCTGACACCGTCTCCGTTCGGAGATCGGACTTTTCGAGATGAAAGGAGGTTCGCTAATACGATTAGCACGTTTCTTGTGTTTAGTCTCGTGAAACGTTTTAATGTCGAGCACCGATGCTGAGGACCTCTGGGAAATCGTTTCAGCCCAGTTTGGGTCGCGGCGTTCCGTCGGATAAAATCAGTTCAAACGGGACCTTTTTCGTTTCATCATGGCAGGTTCTCCGTGCTCGCAAAAAGTAACAAAGAACAAAGGCTTAGTACTGCACCGAGACTCACTAGTACATGAGCGGCATTTCTCAGAAAGAGTCCTTGCTTGTTCTTGCTCTTTTTTTTGTGCCAAGTGTAGAGCCAGCGCTGAAGAAAGGAAGGGGTAAAATACCCAGAAGTGTTCTTGGTTCTACGTTTATATCAAGGGTACATCTGTTGGTGCCTGGAGTACGAATGGAAAAAAAAATCCCGTAATCCAATGTAACGACGTGGCGATAGAATACGAAGTGTCTCGTAACGCTTTAATCAAATGCGTTAACATTTTGAACAAAGAGAGACCGTGCCAGAAATGGACCCTCCATCCAAAGAACGTTGGTTCAGAATCAGTCTGGAAGCCCGGGTTGGCAAAGTCGGGAACCTGTTCGAGCACTTTCAGGTAGCTAGCGTCGTCATTGAGCGAAATGTCAGCCAAAGCAGGAACCAATCATCTAACATAACTCGGCACATCCTAGACTGTTACAGGGACGTTCTCCGTCATCATTTCCTTGCAAGTTCATATACACGGTGGCTTGCGTAAATATTCACCACCCCCCCCCCCCTTCCTTGAGTAGACAGTGAGCAGAGTCCAACAATTTGTGGATTTGTGTGCGCTCTTGATGCCAGGAATGTTTCAAAATCCACAAATGAGTTGTGTTTGTGACATTTATTTGCAAATCTCATTTCATTTAATATCATTTTGTGAAACATATATATAATATAATATATAATATAATGTGGAGCTCATTCAGTGCATTTGTGAATTTGTTGAATGTTTGTAAATCTCCTTACGTTTATTCGTGGGTGGTGATGTATTTCTTGGGAATTATGAAACAGTCCGAACCCCCCCCGGTACGTCTGGCGCCAACAACCTCGCCGAAGTCAGTCTTCTATTTTATCCCTTAATCCACTTGACTGATTTGCTTTCATTTAATCTGTCTCACAGGAAAACTCATTTGTCTACGGTTCATTTCATCTCGGGGGGGGGCGGGAGGAGGGGGGGGAACATCAGACGTAAGCAGACGTGTTGGTAAATCCTTCTGATGTCCTCTGTTAAGGATTATGACTTTCTTTTTTTTAGTACTTTTGAAATTCATCATGTAGAGAAAAGATTGTTTTTTGTTGTGTTTTTTGTGGAAAGGCAAGCATGATTTATTTAAAGCCCTCAGTGTCTGAGTCACAGTAAATAAGTAAGTTCTCATCAGATGAAAGGAACGCTGGATGATGTAGAAAAGTTCACGAGTGATATCGGAGTAGCCCGATGCCGATCACGGGTTAGCGGAGGGAACTCGTGAGCGGTGTTCCGTACGCAAACGTGACTCCTGACTTAGTTCATGCGGGCGTATGAATTTTTTAAGACGACCCGCCGCGTGAACCCGTCAGTGCTTTTCATGTGCTGCGGGCGTGGACCGTCAGAACCGGGAGACGTGTCCGTGTGCCGCAGTGGAGAAGAGCAGGTGATGATGGCTCGGCCTGCGTGTGATGTCATTTTGGTTAAGCTAGTGTTCGCTGGATAGCTGGATTGATTTGTGTTGCCAGGAGCAGTGAGCGACTTTGAGGAAACGGTGGACTGTTGGAGTAAATGTTGGCGTACAGTCAGAAGGTCTCTGTCAGCTGCTTTAACAACAAACAGACTTCATGCTAAAACCACAATGGACTTTCTTTTACTTTCACACTCTCCGTCGTTACCTTTTTGAGTCCGGTTCCTCTCGAGGTTTCTTCCTCGTATCATCTCAGGGAGTTTTTCCTCATCACCGTCTCCACCGGCTCGCTCGATACGGATAAATTCACACGCTTCAAATCTCTACCCCGTGTTTATATGTTTCTGTAAAGCTGCTCTGAGACAACGACCATTGTTAAAAGCGCTACACAAATAAAGCTGGATTAACTACTAAACTCACTTTCTTATAGCCAGTGTGTACACGCAGACTCTCAGAATCTCTCTCTCTCTCTCTCTCTCTCTCTCTCTCTCTCTCTCTGTCTCTTTCTCTCTCTCTCTCCGTTTCTTTCTCTCTCTCTCTGTCTCTTTCTCTCTTTCTTTCTCTCTCTCTGTCTCTTTCTCTCTCTCTCTCTGTCTCTTTCTCTCTTTCTTTCTCTCTGTCTCTTTCTTTCTCTTTCTTTCTCTCTCTCTTTCTCTCCCTCTCTCTCTCTCTCTGTCTTTTTCTCTTTCTTTCTCTCCTTCTCTTTCTCTCCCTCTCTCTCTCTCGCCCTCTGTCTCTTTCTCTCTCTTTCTTTCTCTCTCTCTCTGTCTCTTTCTCTCTCTTTCTTTCTCTCCCTCTCTTTCTCTCCCTCTCTCTCTCTCGCCCTCTGTCTCTTTCTCTTTCTTTCTCTCTCTCGCCCTCTGTCTCTTTCTCTCTCTCTTTCTTTCTCTCTCTATCTCTCTCTCGCCCTCTCTATCTCTTTCTCTCTCTCTCTGTGTCTCTCTCTCTCTCTCTCTCTCTCTCTCTCTCTCTCTCTCATAACTTTCAGTCCGACTCCTCCCAGAGAAGCTTGATTATGTAGAGGAAAGCAGCAGTTCTGTCTATGATAAAATGCCCTGCCGAAATATACGAACATTATCCGTAATCCATAAATAGTTTATTATTATTATTATTATTATTATGATTATTATTATTATTATTATTGGTCGGTTGTTTTTTCCCCCGAAAAGGCAAGTTGTCCCCAGACGTTTGAAAAGCAGTGTATAGGAGTTAAATGCAGTCGTAGCACCCAGGTTTTATCATCCTGTTAAGAATGTCACTTTAAGGCATTATGTATAATTTATATTTCCGTGGAAAAGATGTCCTAGTCAGGGTTTGGCAGTGGCGGGGAAGGATATTAGGGGGGAAATGATTGCGTCAGCATGTGAAAATGCTGAAAATTGAAAAATAAAGTAGCAGTCAGAAGTTTGTACTGTTTTCTACTGGTTTAGAATAACAATGAAGATCTTAACACGTTTAAAAGTGACCCAGGAAAAGTGTTAAAGAAATTCAGACTGTTCTAGATTTTCGCGTAGGATTGTTTTTCTGTTTTTTGGTTAGTGGCTACTGTTTTCTTTTTTATTATTATTATTATTATTATTATTAATAATATTTTGGTTGAAGAGCTGAGGTCTGTGATGTCACCAGTGAGACCTTAAATATTGTTTAGTTATTTACAACAATTTACACATTGCCTAAGAATGAACAGATTAATTGGCGTAGATGTTTACTTTAAATCGGCGCAAAGAAAGATCGCAAAAATCCACTTTTAGCCTCGTAGCATAAACTAAAGATTTTTTTACAGTATTGGATTATAAACAAGGACGCCACGAATGTTTCTGAGCTTTTTACACAGTGTACTAAAGCCTTATTTGTGCTGGGGAAGAAATGTGTGTGTATATATATATATATGTATGTATGTATAAAACATAAATCTCTTTGAAATAGAGGCGATAGCCGCTTAGTCACGCACGTGCGAGTCACCCAGGGCCTGTGCGCGCTCGCCCGTGTGTGTCCATCCTGTCTGGCATCCCTAATAATCCAAAACTCTGCAGCGAGGATCAGTACATGCTCCAGATCAACCGGCCGTGTAACGCCTCTGCTCATCCAGCTTCACTGGCTTCCTGCTGCCTATCGAATTCAGTTCAAAACTCTGCTTCTCACATTTAACGCCCTACGTAATCCTGCTCCCACTTACCTCACTGACCTCTCGGAGAACTACACCCCTCCCCGCTTACCGCCATCCTCCTCAGCGGGTCTGAACTTTAGCACCACGGGTGGAAGAACCTTTAGTCACATCGCCCCTCAGCTCTGGAATTCCCTTCCCCATCACATCCGCAACTGTGAATCCATTTCAAGACTCAGAAGTTCTTTAAAAACTCGTCTCGTCAGGCTCGCGTATTCTCTGCGACACGGTTACGTCGTACGTAATGACAATGCGTTTGAGTGTTTTGTGAGTCGTATCTGTGAAGTGACCTTTGGTGTCATGAAAGTGTACTATTATTATTATTATTATTATTATTATTATTATTATTATTATTATTATTATCATCATCTAATGCTCTCTTCACTTCCCATATTCTGAAAGGTCAGACGTCTCATTGCTCAGAGGCCACGCCCACTCGAAGTTTAGATTCAGACATGGACGTTAAACAGTCCCATCCGCATACACTGAAGGTGAACCGTTACTTCTGATGGCGATTTGATTTACTATCTGAAACGCGCCGCGTTCAGCAGATGCTCGGTTCCAGATAATTGTGATCAGATCGTTGCTTTCCAGTCGCGTCACGGCGGAGCTGCTTTTACACGACGACGCCAGACATCCAGATGACAAATGACTGCGAGACGATAGATCAGAATTTCAGCTTTCATTTTGCTCACGTTTACAGCTAGATGTTTTAAACAAACTAAAACGTAGAACCTTTTGTATCGGACGACCTGATTTTTCGGTGAGCAAAAGTATAGGAACAGATAAGAAGTAAATGAGAGTAAATAACACTTAATATTTGGCTGCGTATCAATTGCATGCGGTGACTGTATCAAGCCTGCGACTCACTGACATCACCAAACTGTTGGTTTCTTCTTTCGTGAAGCTTTTCCAGGGTTTTACTGAAGCTTCTTTCGGGTTCTTGTTTGTTTTTGGGGCGGGGTGGGGGGGGTTCTCCCTTCAGTCTCCTGTTCAGGAGGTGAAATGCTGCTCATTCGGGTTAAGGTTGGCAGCGTGTTTTGGATCGTTGATGAAGTTCCTCCTTATTAATTTAAATGCATTTCTCTGTAAATTGCCACACAATGTTCCTGTGAACTTCTGAATTCATTCTGCTGCTACCATCATGAGTCACCACATCAATGAAGATCAGTGAGAATGTTCCAGAAGCAGCCGTGCAAGCCCAAGCCATGACGCTACCTCCACCATGTCTCACAGATGAGCTCGCATGTTTTAGATCCCCTTAAAAAGCGGGGCTTCCTTTCCGAAAAGAGTTCACGTACAACCCCATTAGGACGCTAGAAGCCGGAACCCGCTCGTCTCGCTTTATTCCCACTCTGCGCTGCGGCTTCCGACGTGACCCGTCTCGTCAGTTTAAAGAGAAAAACTCCCCGTTCGGATTGTAAATGTTGACTCGGGGTAGGACTGAGAAAAACATCTGCTCTTTGAGAACGCATCTCCTGTGTCGGGAGAGTGAACTCGAATAGTGAGGGAAGAAAAACAAGGCGGAGGACAACAAATTAACCTAATAATCGTTTCTGAGAAGCGTGTGTGTGTGTGTGTGTGTGTGTGTGTGTGTGTGTGTGTGAGATGTAGAGCGTATAAAACTCAGGAGAAGAGAGACAGAGGATGACAAGGCCACTGATGATGAAGGATATTCTTTTGTAAGGTGGAAAGGATGAGGGTCAATGGGCCGACTTGCATTCATGTCGAGTTCAGTAATTGGAGAGAGAAAGTACATCCTCGCGAGTCTCATGCCGCTGTTGTTGGTGGCGTTTTGTAGATCCTTCTAAAGAGAACAGCACGAACTGAACAGAGAACAGAGCTACTGATACCGAGGCTTAATCCGTCTGTCTCACAGCTGTCAGAGGTGTCCGTATCCTTACAGTGCTGTGAAAAAGTATTTGCCCCCATCCTGATTTCCTCTGTTCCTCTCAGTCATCCAATACCAGCTGGGCCTGTGCGAAAATGTATTTGCCCTCTTAGTTACTAATTCCTCAAATCTATGAGACTGCATTCATAACGGGGTTCAGCTGGGGACTAGACGCAAGCAGGCCTGATTACTGCAAACCAGGTTCAATCAAATCAACACTTCAATAGAACTCCTGCTTAAAAGTTGGTTAAAAGGTCTTACACAGTAACACACGCTGTGCCAAAGTTGAAAGAAATTCCAGAAACGATGAGGAAGAAGGTGACTGAAATACATCAGTCTGGGAAGGGTTACGAAGCTATTTCAGAGGCTCTGGGACTCCACAGGACCACAGTGAGAGCCGTTATCTCCAAATGGAAAAACCTGGCACTGTAGTGAACCTTCCCAGAATGACGACCTTCCAAAATTCCTCCAAGAGCACAGTGACGACTCGTCCAGGCAGTCACAAGAGAGTCAAGGACAACATCAAAGGAACTACAGGCCTCTCTTGCATCAATAAAGGTCACTGTTCGTGACTCCACTATCAGAAAGACGCGGGGCAAAAATGGCATCCATGGAAGAGTGGTGAGGTGAAAACCACTGCTAACCCAGAAGAACATTAAGGCTCGTCTGAATTTTGCCAAAACACAGCTTGATGATCCTCAAAACCTTTTGGGAGAACGTTCTGTGGATTGATGAGTTGAAAGTGGAACTGTTTGGAAGACAGGTGTCGCGTTACATCTGGCGTAAACCAAACACAGAATTCCACAAAAAGATCATCATAGCTACAGTCAAGCATGGTGGAGGCAGAGTGATGGTGTGGGGATGCTTTTCTGCTTCAGGACCTGGACAACTTGCAATAACTGAGGGAAACATGAATTCTGTTCTGTACCAGAAAATCCTAAAGGAGAATGTCCGGTCTCCAGTCCCAACGTTGAAATTGAAGCGCGGCTGGATTATGCAGCAAAACAACGATCCAAAGCACAGGAGGAAGTCCACCTCTGAATAGGTCAACAAAAGATAAATTAAAGTTTTGGAGTGACTTCATCAAAGTCCTGATTTGAACCAATTGAGATGCTGTGGCAGGTTCCTTAAACGCTCCAGTGCGGCTGAACTAAAGCAGTTCTGCAAAGAAGAGTGGGACAGAATTCCACCACCGCACCGTGAAAGACGGATCCCCGGTTATCGGAAGCGTTCGGTTGCAGCTATTGCTGCTAAATCGACGCAACCAGATTTTAAGTTCAAGGAGGCGATTAGTTTTTCACACGGGTGATTGTGATGTGTTGGATAACTTTTTTTTTTTTGCTTAAATAAAAAAATGAATAAATAAAAACTGTATTGTGTGTTCACTCAGATTTTTCTGGGTTTGTTTTTATAACCAAGTTTGAATTGCGCATCTAAAGCACCGTTCTTTCTTTCTTTTTTTTTCCCCAGACTCCTGTGTCGCGTAAACATGACTGAAGGGAACGGCGACCATTCCCGAGATGATTTCACTCCTCAGCCTCAACGTCCTGCTGTAAGTCCACTCTCCTTCCTGACTCGATGTTTCATTTCAGGAGAGCCGTTGGCTCTTCTGTACAGTGCCTTCTGGAGGTCGTCTTTAAGGGAACACTCTGCGCAACGTGCACTGTTATATCAGACCGACATGAGCACTGGCTCAGACCGATGTGCCGTACACAAACGTTTTAAAATCACAGTGAACGTGAGACCGCATTATAAACACAAACTGCACAGTCTAAAATAGATAACGTCCCAGTTACACCCACCGTTAAAGCAACGGTACTTTCCGGTATTCCGGAAATGAACAGTAAGTTAGACAGAGGGTGAAAATGAGAAGAACAGCAGGGTCCAGGTGAGGGTTTTTTAATAACTGCTGCAGTTTTAAGTGCTAGAGGGAGAGAAGCAGAAGCTACAGATCTGTTTATGAAGGGAGAAATAGGTGCGGGAATGACAGCGTGACCGCGTTTGAGGAGAAATGTAGGAGCAGGATCAAGGTGGGAAGATGAAGAACAGGATTTCGGGATTAATTAAACGACAGGAGGGGTTCGTAGGAGTAAAACTAGACAACCGTTGACGACAGTGTTCAGGCAGAGGCCTTGCCTATAGAGCACTGGCAGCCAGCATTCAACTTTTCCTGGTAGTAATTCAGGAAAGAGCTGCAGAACTCTTCAGATACATGGGGGTTGGGTGAGCTTATTTACCGTGTCAAACAAAACCTTAGGCCTATCGCTTGCTTTATTGATCATCATGGAAACATCGTTAGTTCAGATTGTGATGTCTTGTTGTGATCAATGAGAGCTAGATGGTAAGCGGTAAGACCAGTCTTCCTATAGAGCCGCTCGAACCGTCTACCGACGACTTATTTTAAGGCCCCGAGCTCAGGGGTATACCAGGGGGAAGTGTGGGAGGACGGGACAGGCCTGGTCTTAATAGGAGCGTGCTTATTTTGAGAGTGGTATCTTGAGAGTATCTTTGAAGATACAGGAGAAATCAAAAACCTCAGCAATTGTAGAGGAAGCGACGGAAGCACAGAGTAATGTGGCATCAGCAGATTTAAGGTCCCGATAGGACATCATCGTGTTACCGCGTGACTTTTGAGCAGGTAGACCGAGCGTAAATTCGATGAGCTTATGAGCAGAGATGCCGGTGTCAAAAGAGGAGATTGAAGCAATATCAAACCCAGATGCGCAGATTGAATCAAGAGTATGACCGTGGGTGTTTAGAAGTTCACTGATCGGCTACGTGGGAAATACGAATCTCCGCCTGCCACCTGTCTGACAGGTCCTGTCAGGGTTATGGCCTGATCTGTTTTTACTGGCTATGCTATGATTTATGTATAAATCAACATTTAAAACGTTTTACCATCACGTTTTAGGTGTATTAAACAATGAAGGAGGTTTGTTTTTGTTTTTTTTTTGACCTTTTCTCACCAGGCTTTGCTGGGGGCACTTGATCTCATCAACCCCGCAGTCAAGACCCAAACAACTTTTAGGTTACTTACGTAACCCCGGTCCCTCTGATAACATGAGTGAGCGGATGTTTGAACGAAAACCAAGTTAACCATGTAACAAGATGAAAAAGTACACAACTAGAGGATAAAATACCTTCATCTGCCACTTTAAGCGTTTTTTTTGTTTGTTTGTTTGGGGGGGGTGTTTACTAAAATTGACACCGTTACTATGGCAACGTTCACACGGCTAGACGCCACCATCGGTCACGGTCTTCAATCGAGAGACATCCCGTCTCCATCATAACAGTAGTCGGTGGAGGATTTCGTCTTCGGCGACGTCTGCGAGGCGTTTCGAGAGGAGATCTACGCCGCGGGGTTGGAGAGTCCTCTTTTAGAGCGTGCTCGTTTCACACCCGTGATCTCTACTGGATTTTTCTCCCTGTCCCGCTACACGTTTCTCGAGAGGAAGTCGTCTATATAACGGGTTACAATGTAACCGCGGTTGTACGTTTCCATTTTTGAGCCTCCGATTGACTGCAGGTAGGAACTAAAGTTGCGAGTGGTGTCCTGAAGACACGGCAGACCACACAGGAGGACCGAGCCAAGCTTTCGGATTCGTCGCCTGATTCCAGACCTGATTCGCTCGTTGCTTGCTAGCGTGAGTCAGCTGTGTATCATGCACCCTTACTCCGGCTTTATCTAAAGAAAGCACCGCGTCTGTTGTTCGTAGAGAAGAGCCATATAATTCTGCAAATCTCCACCGTTGTTCCTGTTCGAGTTGGCCAGAGAGTTGGCACATCAAACCCGTCCTCCGTTTACTTCATTCACTTACTACAAAACTAAGCACTAATCCATGGATTTGGTCCTGCGTGAGCGTATTACTCGTCGTACCACATGTTCCCCATGAATGTTTTGGCGAGTCTGATCACGATCGGCTTTTAGTGACACATTTGCACTATCCTAGGGGGAAAAAAACACGTGTTTTTGATTGGTTTTGTTGAGTTATAAGTCGATTATCATTGTGACCTTCGCTGAGTCCAATTAAAACTGAAGCACATGACAAACACACACACACACACAGACTTAGAGAGATCAGCTTTGTTTAATGGCAGTCAATTGGAAAATAGTGTGCTTTCTGTTGTCCACTCGGATTAGTGCTCTCTGTCCGTTTCCGCACGCCCTGGGACGGTCAATTTGAAGTGGACTGAGAGGCGTATTGGGAACTCTTGTAAAAAGTCCGGATGTAGTCCAGAGGATTAGTAGGGGATAATAAATATCCTGGACGAATTAATTATTTCCTAATAAATGCTGCATTCAGGACGAGGCCTCGGGGGGGAAAACAAGGGCTACAAGAATTTCCATGATGTTATTCAGTGTGGCATTATTCAGGATTCTTCCTAGTTATATAATAAATAAGGGTTATTTGTTGGGGGGGGGGTGCTGTTTCAGGAAAATATCCAACAGCAGGCCAGGCTTGTGCGATGAAGCAGAGTCACTGCTGAAACCACACAGTTGATTCTTTTCCAATAACTGCAGGTCCTGAAGTGTTTTATTCCTCTTATACCACAGCCGTGATGACAAACTTTTATTTTCCTCCATCAGCCTTTCTTTCTTTCTTTCTTTTTTTTCTTTTTTCTTCCTTCCCCGCTTTCTTGAAGTTCATAAAGCAAGCAGATAAAAAAAAAAAACTCCCTCCGTCACGAAGACTTTTCCATGGTGGAAACCCCACTCGCCGACACTGGAGACTCCTTCCGTCTTCACGTTAGGTTAGATGTGTCGCGTTCACTGTGTAAGTCGTTGCCATAGATACGGTAACGGGTTAAACCGAGCGCTTTGATGCGTCATTAAACCCGTGATTCGTTCGCCGCCGTTTATAGAAAACGAACCGGCCGCTTCTGACCAATCAGAACGGAGAATATAACAGTATAAATAATAATAATGATAATTGATCCTTGTCGTTTGAAGTACCAAAACATTCAACATATAAAAATGTAATGCTGTATTTGTCGTACAAAATGGATCGATAGATATTTTATCTTTCATGTCTGTATGGAATACGCCTCCAGCTGTAATGACGATTTGTAAAACGATTCCAGACGAAGTAATTATAATCAGACTAATCCCGCACAGTGACGGCACGTGGACACGGAGCTGTCGTTTTTGCGTTGTCATTGTGTTTGATGCCTGAGAGGGCTATCTTTCAGAACATCGTTTAAAAAAAAAACAAAAAAACTGGATTTCAGCGGTGAGAGATATTAAAAGAAAGGGTCTCATAGATCCTCATGCATTATGCACTCTTTTTGAATAATTGAGTACCATGATTGGAATTTCCCACACAGATTATCTGAAATGGCGTAACGCTGTCAGCTCCAGAGACGTTTCCAAAACGATAAATCAGCCCTGTCGTCTCCAGGCCAGCGTCGTCTGTGTCTGCACCCTAATGTGGAGATCGATATCAGCTCGAATCGATGGCATCCTGAATTGAAATTTGGCACAGGAAATGATACGGTGTGACGTGGCCTTCTCCCAGCGTGAGACCACTCTACACCCGAGGCTAATTTCTTCTGATTCGGTATTATCGTCGCCCGCTGTATTGACTCACGGGCGGGATGAGGAAGGAGCCGAGGACACGGATGATGGAGAGAGAGAAATGGAAGTCATTGTGCTTCAGTAAAGATCGCTGACTGCTCATTGCTTTGAGCGATGCATTTGATCTCTGACTGAAAAGTTTAGCAGTAAAGCCTGACCGAATCACATCAGTGCACCCGATTTCCATATTTACCATCAGCAAGCACCAGGGAGTGTGTGGCACGAGATGTGAGGTTAAATTGAAAAGAGGGGAAGTTGAAGATTGGAGGTTAAATTCACATGTGCAAGTGCTTGCACATGCCTCTAGATGCTGTGGCCTCTGTGTCTGTAAATCTCAGTGAGGGAGGCGTGGCATCTGTGTCTGTAAATTTCAGTGAGGGAGGCGTGGCATCTGTGTCTGTAAATTTCAGTGAGGGAGGCGTGGCATCTGTGTCTAAATCTCAGTGAGGGAGGGGTGGCATCTGTGTCCGTAAATTTCAGTGAGGGAGGCGTAGCTTCTGTGTCTGTAAATCTCAGTGAGGGAGGCGTGGCCTCTGTGTCTGTAAATCTCAGTGAGGGAGGCGTGGCCCTCTGTGTCTAAATGTCAGTGAGGGAGGCGTGGCATCTGTGTCCGTAAATTTTAGTGAGGGAGGCGTAGCTTCTGTGTCTGTAAATTTCAGTGAGGGAGGCGTGGCCTCTACCGGTCAGTCCCAGAGAAGGAGGCCTCCTACTTCTGAAAGCTAACACTTTGTTTTAAAGGAAGTTTTTGCTCAACACTGAACCGTATCATATGAAACAACTCAAAACGCAGCCACGTTGCTTCTCTATGGTAAGCGTGTATGTTGTACCCTGTAATACACCTCGTACACACTGGATTATTGCTCATGTTTCAAGATGCACATCGTATCGTCTCTGAAGCGGAAACGCACAGCACTACTTGACACGAGATTTTGACAGTTTTAGTTCACACTTCCTGTGTCATGTTCAGCGCGTAAAGTCATCACAGCTTTTATCCATCGCTGGCACTCGGGAAATTCTGACATGAGACGAGTGTCTGATGTTTATGTTTACATGTGTGTGTCTCTGTGTGTCTCTGTGTGTGTGTGTGTGTGTGTGTGTGTGTGTGTGTGTGTGTGTGTGTGTGTGTATAGGTATCCTGGGGAGTGAAGATCAGGAAGAAGCTGAAGCCCATGGCTCCGTTTCTTGGCACATTCAGGCCTCTGGTGGGACAGAGCTGCCATCAGTGCGCCCCGGAGAGTGTGGTGAGTGTGTGTGTGTGTGTGTGTGTGTTTGGTTGTTTGTCTCTCCTAAAAGCCAAAGAACTATTGATTACGAGTGCATTACGACGCCAAGGTTTGGCTCGATTATTCCGGCCGCAGGTTTTACGACGCGTCTTCGAGGGAGGATCTAAAAGAGATTTTGAACACAGTTCTAAGTGAGAGCAGCAGTTACAGGAGAAGGAAATAACATCACACACTCCGGAGGTTCACTGTCTCACTCGAGCGTGAAGGAGCAGATGACTAAGCTCAATTCTAGGAGCTTCAAATCCCAACGCAGGCATCACATATGTGCCGCTAGGAAGTGTAGGTAATGGAGCTGGAATTAGGTGGTTATTGGTTCAAATCCCCAGGTATGCGAGTGTTTTAATCGGAGCGAGCCGAGCACAGCTGGGGGATCTGAATTCTATCCCGGCCAGCACGTGTACCGGCTCCCGTTTACAGCCTCTAGTATCAGATTGGTTCCATGAAAAACAGCTGGTCCCTTCGGTTGGTCCCGAACATGTGGTCCTCATGACGGCCTGATGAAGAGGGCGAGTTGAGTTGAAGCCAGACGTGAATCTGAAATGAGCACACAGTGCCGTGATTGTGTGTGACCTTGATGTTTAACTCCTGATTTTTCAGGGTCGTCAGCTGCTGAAGAGCGCTCCGTTACTCGGCTTCCGGAACCTTCTGTTAGTGAAGGAAACACACACCAGGTAAGATCAACAGGCATGGGGCAAAATAAGCTCTAGACATAATTACAGTAAGCTTCAGTAGAGTTTCCGGCCATCACAAAAACATTGATATATCTAAGAACCTTATTGTTCTTAATGTTATTTCGTAACGTAAGGGGGTAGGATACGGATGCGAGTGCAGTTAAACAGTTTTATTAAAGGAGACAAAGGCAGACGAGTCCAAATCGTAATCCAAAAACGTAGTCAAGACAGGCAAAGGGTCAGGCGATCGGCAAACAGGCCAACGCTGGGCAAAGCGGAAATCACAACGAGGAAACGAGAAACAAGGTCATACACATGGGACATGAAACAAGAAACTAAGACTGGGAACTGGGAACTGGGAGCGGAAAACACCAGCGTGGGCAAAGTGAACTAATCTAACGTTAACCTAAATAATCTTTAGAACTCTTATCTAATACTCCGCGAGGTGTACAGGGAAGCGAGCGGCATATATCCCGAACATAATCAGCGTTAAGTGCTGGCAGCTGTTAACAATGAAGCCACACCCTCGAACAACAACAACCAATGACAAAACAATGAGGAGACAGAACAGAAACAAAACAATCGCACGTGTCCACAGTAAACAACGTCACGGTTATCAACATCCGAAGAGCACGCGCTCGCTGAGCTCTCGTGCACGTAGCTCGTGCATGCATGCGCGCCCTCCGTCTCTCCGAGCGCGCTGCCAGAAGGGGAGATCGTGACAGTGTGTGTGTGTGTGTGTGTGTACTATGTGTCCATCTATACAGATGACCTCATGTAGTTTAATCACTCATTATTAAAAAAAGAAGAAGAAGAATATTAAAAAAAGCCAAATATTTGCCGTTCCTGTTAGGAAATTTTCCCTGTGAATTCTGTTAGGACTCGTCTATCTCAGTGATTCTACGCGTGTGATGTTCTCTGTTTTTGTCACCGTTACTACGGAAACCTGGGTTCGACCGGAGCGTCTCTCTCGCAGCGGAGTGCGCCGACTTCATGCGCTCCATTAAAGAGGATTAATAAGATTTAGCTGCCGAACATCTGGACAAGAGGCTCTTTTTGTGCTGGATGTTTAATTTCTTCTCCGTTTCATTTCCTCTCCCTCGCTCTCCTCAAAGCTTGGAGAACTTTCATTTTCACGCCGCTTCACTGGCCCTCGTACCGTTCGGACGAGAGAGCTTCCTTCAAAAGCCTGTCTTGAAACACTTAATTTCTCACCCGGGTTCATTTTCACACCACTTCACAAAGCTCTTCTTAAACGTCCTGTCCAGGCTTGCTGATGTGATCTGACTTCAAAGGGGCCGATAGAACATTCGTTCATTTTCCGGTACTACAGACGGAACCGCTTCAGAGCTGCTCGTCGTCGACTCTACCAGTCTTCAGAAATGTACTCATGGGAAGTTTTCTAATTTCTTTTAGAAAGTATTGTCTGTCTAAAATGGCTTTTCAAGTATTTTTTTTTTCTGATTGCTTTTACATCCTTGTTATTCTCATCAAAACATTCAGCGAGGTCTTGCGCGGTGAGGGTGAGGGTGTGGGCGGGGTCTTCCTAAAGAGACCACGCCCATCCGGTAGAAATATCAACAAAGGTTGTTGGTGAAAAGAACTGCAGTGTTGATTTCCCGTGACGCACCTCTCATAGGGAACCAGCGGACCCAAACAACACCAGCAAACATAAATAAATGCCCCCCTACTTTCCCTTAATTTGTCACACACTTGTAGTTAATATTGCAAAAATAAAACCACAACTGCGAAATGATTTGTGCTACTTTCGCACGTTAGGCATGTTCTTCCGTGTGTGTGTGTGTGTGTGTGTGTATTTGTGTTGTAGGTACCGAGGATGGCTGGTAAGAAGAGTGTGTTGTGTGCTGTTTATCTGCGGCCGGAAGGTCGACTCGGGTCCTGCTGGAGACAGACTGCTTCGGATCTGCGGCACAGACGGGTAAAGAGAGGAATCTGCAGCCCCACGCCGGCTCTGTCTCCACTCTCGTGACACCATAAACAGACACTTGCTCGAAAACAAAGATAGCTTGGGCGTACAGAAAAGTCCACCAGGAGACTACGAGTTCGAAGCCAAGAGAGGACAGTCGTGTTGTGAGTGGGCGGGGCATGCATATTAGCGTGTGCTAAATGAATCAGCGTTAAACGTATGCGGAAGAGGACGGCTAGCGCTTTTGTCCAGGTGTGTTACGCTGCCCTGTGACGCAGTTCAACAGGGAAAATTATGGCCACGTGAAAACATTCCGCACTTTCTACAAGGGAGTATATCTATCTGAAATTTTCGTTATTCCTCTTTGGGGTTGGCAGGCCTGCTTTTGCCAACATTTTTTCGAACACACCTGCAGCTTGTTGTTTTTCCTCTGAGGTCCCGAAGCTGCCTCGATTAATGTCCGGCAGGTGAAAGTCGACTGGGCGTGTTGATTCGGTGTGTTAATTTGGGAGATGAAGCGAATGAGCTGGCAGTAAAAAGCCCTAGTGAATGGAGCATTTGGGACATTTTAAGTCCCATCGCTGTCCTTTCTTTTGTGTTTTTCCTAGCTCAGTTTTCCCAGGACATCGCCTCCTCTCCTTCCTCCTTTTTGCCGTAGGCCCTGACTTAATTTGTTCCTTAACATTTTACTAACCTTTCATACTCTGAAACAGTATTCTCACTTTGCAGTGTTGCTTCCTTCGAGGCCAGCAGCTGAGCTTCTTCGGGACACTGAGCGTGTTTGTGATGCTGCGCCCGAAAACAACGGGGCTTTGTGTGCAGAGCAGGCTGCTGTCCTGTGACTGTGTGTGTGTGTGTGTGTGTGTGTGTGTGTGTGTGTACAGGGTGAAGCGGGTCCTGACTCCACAGAGCGGTGCGGAAGAGTGTGGAGAAGACACCCGAGGCATTCTGGCTCTCGCTGAGGCATCTCAATCTCCGTCCTTGATCCGGTCTGAACATCCACACGAAACAATTAAAAACTCAATACAGCACAACGCATACAGTTTTAAAAAAGAGAGCGATTTGTTTCTCTCTCTCGTTCAGTATATTTACCCCACGAATGTCGGTTTACTTACAGAGTGATTTAGTTAGTGAACAGGCCAGTTTTAGGATTATATTATTATTTTATCCATTTAAAGACTGTAATGTGTTGCTTGAAAGCAGCCTTATAGTTGCCCTCACCCTGGGCAGTTTATCAGCTACACCTACTATACAGGTCACTTTCTAGGTGTACAGTTGCCGACTAAAATTCAGTAACTGTGTCGTTTCCCCTGATGGACTGCTCAGTAAGTGTAGTGTAGAGTCTTCGGGGTTTTGGCCGAGCTCGATTCGTTGCCTTCTCTCTCTCTCTCGGTCAGGTTGGTTGGCTGGTTGCTCTTGCGGATCTTCTCTCTGATGTTCTGCAGCGTGCAGGTGAACCTCAGACAGATGGTCGCTCTCCATCGAGCCACACAGCAGGTGAGCTTCTCATCACACTCCTCCCTTCACCCCTTTTCTCTCGTTTCTCCCCGTTCAGACCCGTATTCGGAGTCGGCGACTTAAGTTTAAAAGACATCTCCAGTCTCACGCTGACTAGAGAAAGAAATAGCATTTTTATTTCTTGGCTGTGAAATGTAATATGACGTAATGTATAGAGGTATGATGTAACGATCTAAGAGTTTAGTATATCGCCAGTTGGTTGCCGCATACAACACAATTTGGTTTGAAGGATAAGCTGACCAAGCACTCGTCTGCCACGCGTTAAGTATATTCGTCATTTTATCTGTAAATGATTTGCTGTACGAGATCGACATACTGTCAGACATATGGTGTCTCCTCCAATATGAGCAGAATGTAGAATATGAGCAGTATTTTTGTATTAGTTTGTGTTAGTGAAGTGTGTCTGGGGTGGAGATAGACGAAGCGATCGTGTGTTGGAGGGGGGGAGGGGGGGGGGGTCACTGCACTCGAGGACACACTCGGGTGAAACTCAAGTGCGCAGCCTGAGAGTCGCACTTCTCTATGCTCTTTGTTGCTTTTGAGTCCTTTTCATCTGTCCAGGTGCAGCACACTGAATTGTGATTTTGAAGTTCACAAGGAGGACTTTCTGTCCTCCAGACTTCTAGCAGTCAGATCTTACATCGTTATCATCATCGCATCCAGTGCTGTCACTCAAACTTTACCTGTTGAACCGTGTAAGACCGTGAACACGTCTTACTGGTGTTGCGCGGAGAGTCAGCGCATAAGCATGTGCCCATTGTCCGTTTTATCCAATCAGCGAATCGTGCGGAAGCATGCAGATTACAGGTCTTGAGTTAATGTTCACATTAAATATCACACTGGGGGAAATTGCGATCCTCGACCGTTGCATGGTGGCTGATTTGAGTAGTTCGGAAACCCCTTATTGATGAGAGCGGTCAGAGGACTGGTTTGACCTGACAGGACGGCTATCGGAGTTCACGTTGCCAGAGATGTATTCTCTGTAGTTCTCTGTAGTTCTCGCCTGGTTTCCCGCTGAAGCTAAGCAGGGTTGAGCCTGGACAGGACCTGGCTGGGAGACCTCATGGGGAAAAGGTAAGGTTGCTGAGGTGGTACTAGTGAGGCCAGCAGGGGGCGCTCACCCTGTGGGTGTTTGGGGCCTACTGAAACTCGAGTTCACTGTAAAAACAGCACCGTCTTTCAGATGAGACATTAAACCCAGGACCTGACTCTCTGAGGGCATTAAAAATCCGAAATTGGCCCTTCTCTATCATGGTAGCCATCCCTGAATTGGCTACATCACACTCCTCCAATACTATAGCGCTTTGAGTGTCTAGAACAGCGCTATATAAATGTAACTGAAAAGCATCTCAGAATGCAGGACATGTTGAACCTTGAGTCGGATAGGCTACAGAAGACCCCATGGGGTTCAACTCCTGTCAGCCAAGAACAGCCATCTGTGGCACTGAAACTGGGCGACCAGGAGACATTTGATCATCAAGTAGTGCTATTCCTTACTGTACATGATATGATGGATAGATAAACAGATCGGGTGTCACATCTGTGTTTATTTATCTGTCCCTCTGTCTCTCTATCTATCAATCAGACATCTCCAAACGAACTGTAAAAACATGTCTGCTGTTGTCCGTGCAGTTTGAAGTGTGTTTTTGAATGTGTACGTTCATCTACAGAGCTCTCACACTCAGCTATCAAGTGCCATTCGTGTGTGTGTGTGTGTGTGTGTGTGTGTTTTTGTGTGTGTGTGTGTGTGTGTGTGTGTGTGTGTTGCAGAACATCCCGCTGGTGTATGTGTACATTCGCCAGGGTGCTGTTGATCAGGCTTTGATCTCTCTGACTCTTCTCTGTCAAAACCTGAAAGTCCCTTACAGCGTCTATCCAGCTCGAGTTCACAACAGATTGATGAGGTAAACATTCTCTCGCGCTCTCTCTCTCTCTCTCTCTCTCTCTCTCTCTCTCTCTCGCGCACTCTCTCTCTGGCTTCACCATTTCACAAGGTATGTTGTGATAAAATGTGATAAAGTCCACATCACTCAAGAACTCAGGGAATGGGGAGTTTCTGGAGGGAAGGAAGGAATGATGGACAGATAGACAGTTAGATAAACAGACAAGGTAAGCAGGATTACCTCGGGTAAATATATGGACTGATGGATCGGTCAACGATCATGTTAGATAAGCAGGATTACGATATATGAACAGAAGAAGAACGAGAGAAAGAAGGAAAGTAAAAAAAATGGGAAATGTCTGGAGAGGACTAGATTAGCCATGTTAGAAAAAAAGATCTGTACATCTGTCTGTAGGTCTGTTTGTCCCTCCATCCATCTATCCATCTTTCTCTCTGTCTATCTATCTATCTGTGTTTCTATCTGTGTTATCTGCTCGTCCGTTTGTCTGTACATCCATCTAGTCGTCTCTGTCTGCCCAGCCTGTCCTCCCGTGATAGTGAGCTACCCACAGTGCATCATGGGTAATAATCACACTGCCTGAGAAAAATACCTTGTGTGTACTCAAAACCATTCGTCCAAAAGTCTCGGTACAGTGTATTCTACGCACTAAACCCACACATTAGGCTTTGTGCCATACGCGAGTCTTATATCGTCTCCCTTAGTGTAGAAACTAAAACTTTTATCACCTTACAGTCTCTGACCGTCTGAAAACGACTCGGGTAACCCGTTTGCAGGCCGTATCGTATTGGCAGCCACATCGGACAAGTCCGACTCAGCAAAGTTGTTCATTTCAGTGTGTTTGACTAAGAGCTCTCACGTCGAGCCAGTCAGGAGAACTGCACCAGCGTGCATTACTTTGCATATAAAACAGTGCACCGGTGTGTAAGGAGATAAAAGGAGGATGAAACATAAAGCGTGCGTGTTTATTGTAGGTTGTAAATGAGGGCCAGCTGCAGGGAGAAAGGAAGATGGAATGTGCTTTATTACACGAGGTCATAAGATTAATTAATAGCTACTTATTCAGATTGTACTGCGGAGAGTTCTTAACATATTTACAGTCTCAAAGGTGATGCGTAAACTTGGCTTAATGTGGTGCTCCTGTTGAGTCCACACACACACACACACACACACACACAGCGTGCGCTACAAGATATGTATGATCATCGAGCACTGATTACATAGAAGGCAGATTATAGCAGCGGACATGCATCAGTAATGAAGGCTTCATATACGTAATGTCCATAAAAGTCCAAAGTGTGTAAAGAGAGCTCTTAACCTTCAGTCTGTGAACACAGAGAGATGGGATAATTGGGTGAATGGATCACGTCAATAGACAAAGAGACGGAGAGAGATAGACCGGTGGACAAACAGACACGTAAGCAGGGTTATCTCTGATGGGTAAATATATGGACAGATGGAGTGGTAGATGTCTGATTAATAGACCGTTAAGTCAGGTAGATAAATAGGCAAATAGATGCACAGGTAGCTGGATGGATGGACAAGCAGACAGTGAAAACAGAGTTTAAACAGACAGAGGAAGAGAAGTTGTTCAATTAATGGACATCTATACAGGGGTAGACACATGATGGGTAGATGGAAGGATAGAAAGAGATCTGGGGATGGGCATGTGTTAAATTGATAGATGATGGATGGATTTATGGATTGGTATATATAAGATGGTTGGGTGGATGGGGATGAATGAATATATAAAATGGATGGATGGGGATGAATATATAAAATGGATGGGGATAAATGAATATATAAAACGGATGGATGGGGACGAATATATAAAATGGATGGGGATGAATGAATATATAAAATGGATGGATGGATGGGGATGAATGAATATATAAAATGGATGGATGGGGATGAATGAATATATAAATTGGATGGATGGGGATGAATGAATATATAAATTGGATGGATGGGGATGAATGAATATATAAATTGGATGGATGGATGGGGATGAATGAATATATAAAATGGATGGATGGGGATGAATGAATATATAAAATGGATGGATGGATGGATGGGGTTAAATGAATATATAAATTGGATGGATGGATGGATGGGGATGAATGAATATATAAATTGGATGGATGGATGGGGATGAATGAATATATAAATTGGATGGATGGATGGGGATGAATGAATATATAAAATGGATGGATGGATGGGGATGAATGAATATATAAAATGGATGGATGGATGAAAATATTGGACAAATGAGCTGATGGATGGTTATTTAAGATGGATAGATGGATTGATGAATATATAGGATGGATGGATTGCTGGAGTGATGGGTAGATGGATGAATAAATAAGATGGATGAATAGAGTGTATTGCTGGAGGGGGGATGGATGAATATATGAGAGTGATAAATGTTATATAGGCTATGTATGCTGGATTGATGAGAGATGAGAGGAACTCCGTGTCCTTGATATGAAGCAGTCTTGAAGAACAGAAGCATATCGTCATGTCATCAATTGTTAAGCGCGGTGTCAGTTTGCTTGACAGCACACTGCTGTAACTCTGCTTCTTCAGGGTCATCCTGCAGAAACTCGGCGTCATTTCTCTCCCTGATCACGCAGCCACGGAGCAGGAGGCAGAAACCCACAGCGTGTACTCTCCCGTCATGACCTCGGTAAGTCCTACAGACTCTACTCTGGCTAGGAAGCATCACGTCTCACCTGCAGCAGACGTTTTTGACAGTTGAGTGACCGACCGTGAAGGCCGAGGCCATACAAACACAACTACTTTTACCAAACTGGAGGTTAGCAAAAAAAAAACAAAAAAACCCTGCCTAGTTCTTTCTGCTGTTTCACAAACCGTGAATGGCGAATTTTGTTGATTGATGCTTTTCAAGGTGAGAAAGGCTTGCTGTTTGGGATCAGTGAATTGTAAAGAACAGCAAGTCGATGTTCAAGTTCGGCATGCCCTCACCTGCATCCCTGCAATACTTAATAATTAAATATATACGGAAAATAAACTCAAGCTTGAGCACATTAGGTATTATAGGCACTGGTCTGTTATCTTTAAAAGAGAATTGTTTTTAAAGAAAAGAACAACTCGCCCCAACTCAACTGACTTAATATTTACATTCATTCATTTATTCATTTTCGGTTTTCTGGTAGGGGATGTGCTGGTAATTAAATGTGAGAAGGTCACCCCAGATTTCTTTACCCCCCCCCAACCCCGAGCATATCCCAGGCATTCCCAAGCCAACTGTGAGATCCAGTCTCTCCAGTTGGTTCCTGAGATTTCCCCAGGCTCTCCACACACTCAGACATGTTCTACCATTAGCCAATCGTGAGGTCTCCTTGCGAGGTGCTCAAATCACCTCAGTGCGTCCCATCTCTATTCAGCGATGCAGCAGTTGTACTCCAAGGCGCTCCCGGTCTGTCAAGCTCCTCACCCGATCACCGAGAGTAAACCCAGCAACTCTGCAGAGGAACCTCGTTTCCGTCGCCTGTACGTGCGACCTTATGCTTTTGGTCACTACGCACAGCTCGTGACTAGAGATGACGATAGAGGTGTAGATCAGTAAACACAGAGCGTCGTCTGAAAACTCGCTTCCTTCTTCACCACCACAGAATAATACAGAGACTGTAACGCTGCTGCTGCTGCTGCTGCTGACACGACCCCAGGGTTCATACCAGGTGCTTGAATTTGGCTTTGTGAAATTGAAGTACTGGAAAACCTTGTAAATAGCCATTTTCTCTCTAGTGGTGCTTAAAAAGTGCTTGAATGATAAAAAGTCAATAAATGCAACATCGCTAAGAACTTTTTTTTTTTTTTTTTTTTTTTTTTTTTTTTTTTTTTTTTAAGTGTTTATTTTCGGTAGAACACGAATACAGTCCTTTCACTCATTAGATGAGTCCCCGCTGCAGCTCCGCCTCCTCATTTCCTCCCGCTATTCGCTTACACGTTTTGACAGAGACAGCGCCGGCCCACTTTTCAGTCCCTTTTAGCGACTTTTAGGGCAAACCTCAGCTACGTTCCGTAGAAGAGAGTGGCCAGTACTATGTTGGGTGGGGGCGAGCGCGAGGCCCTGCTTTCCCACCACAGGTACACCTGTTCAGTGACTGTCAGAGAGAGAGAGAGATAGTAGCACATTTAGTGTGAGAGAAGAAAAAAAAAACACGAAAAACATTCCGTCACTGCTAACATTCTCTCCGAGTGATTATTTTACATGTAAACATGGCCGACACCCAGTGTTTGGGAGTAGCTAAGTAAACGTAGCGACGCTACTAACTTAACTCCATTCGTCAGTGTCGTGACAATAGTGGTCATCTGTTGGACACGTAACGCGACCAACCGCAGTTTGATACGTGACGTTTGGGGCGGGTAAACGATAATACCGTAATAAATGAACGCTAGAGTGTATTTTCTGATACAGAGAATATTACTGGCGCTTTGTTGTTAATAAGCAACACGACACAGTGTTTACATCATTCAGTCAGTTGATCAGTGCCTGCCGAGGGAGTTCTTTTATGTTTCTGAATTTGACTGTATTCCTCAACGTCTCGTTTAAGGGAGCAGCAAGAGACATTTAGCGGCCTTCCGTTGAAAGTTGTTGGTATACTGACGTTATGGTGAAGACGAAGCAATGCAAATTTATAGTCCGCTTATACTTATAGCGCTTTTTTATTTATTTATTTATTTTAACCTTAGCGGTTCTACCAAGCACTTCACACTGTTTCTCATTCACACACACACACTCACACACACACCAATGGTAACAGAGCTGCCATGCAAGGCACTAGCTTGCCATCAGGAGCAACTCTGGGTGCTTTCCCAAGGACACTTCAGCATGTGGAGTCACGTGGGCCGGGAATCGAACCGCCGACCCTACGATTAGCGGACAACCCGCTCTACCACCGCCCAGTTTAGTTCAGCATGACTGGAAAAGGTGCCATATTGAAAATTCGTTGTGTTTTTTATTTATATTCATTTTATTTTGGAATTTTCAAAGTAGAACTAAACAATATGTTTGAATGACATCTCTTGTATAGTCCTTAAAAACAAAAAGAAAAAGTAGTGCTTGAAAAGTCCTGGAATTTTATTATGGAGCATGTGTACGAACCGTGTGACCTGTGTTGCACGTACACTCGATTTTCCCATCAATAATTATTAAGACCCCAAGATGAAAAAAAACTCCACCATCGCTGGAAGGTCTCTCCACTTACCTGAAGGAAGCGTCATACTCTCCGGGAGGGAAGCAGAGCTTCGGACTTGGAGGCACTGATTTTCATCCCATCTGTTTGAAACTCGGCATCAAAACATTGAAGCGCATGCAGGAGGTCTGGTTCGGGTGGTGTCGGGATCAATGTCTGCGAATAACAGCGGCGTCACCTCTACCCCCTCACGCTGGCTGTGTCCTGATTTCCTTTCCATGAAAACTACAAACAGGAATGGATTCAAGACGCACCCTTGACCGAGTCCTCCACCTTCAACGGTTTCAGCCTCATGCCAAGCAAGCCAACGCAACCCGTACAGAGACCGGATCACCGCCGGATACCCCGTACTCCTGGAGTACCTCCGACAACAAATGCCGAGCCACAAGATCAAACACCTTCTCCAAATCCACAGGACATGCAGACTGGATTAGCATACTCCCATGAGCCCTCACAAAGCTGTGCAAGACTGAAGAACTCACCTAAATCCTCTTCTCGAATCCTAGATCAGACGGCGTGTCCTCTCCAGGGGTCTCATTTATACAAGCGCGCACAGAACAAGCTCTAATTCGGAGACGGTGGACGTCGACGGATCCCACAGGTTCTAAAATTGCTCAGTGGCCTGCTTTCGATACTGCTCGTTGCAGACAGCACGGAGCATGACCGAAGGTCTGAGAAAATAACACTTGGCCGTGATGCAGTAGAGATGCTCTTGCACGAAGTACGGCGAAGCCGAAGCGGTTTATTTGACACTTTTATGAGCAGTTAATCTAAGAAATAATTACGACGTGACATAAGCCAGGCATCTCCGGTACCACCTCGCTGAAGACGGAGTGCTGTTCTGTACCGTGGAAGAGTCGTGGGTTTCACTGGGCCATGTTCAGCATGCAGTGCTTAGCATTTGATTCTGACCGAGAGAAGCGGGTTTAGCATCCGTAACATGGGGAAAAGGCAGGAATGCAAAGCACAACACAGAACATGACTGACAAGTTCCCTGTGTGTGTGTGTGTGTGTGTGTGTGTGTGTGTGTGAAAATTAGTTAACATGCTGAACAGCAGGAGTGTCTGCTGTTGTGCCTGTGTTCAGTTTTGGTTGCTGATTGATTCACACTACAGAACACAGATGGAGGCAGGACTTGACAGGGAGGATGTGTGTGTGTGTGTGTGTGTGTGTGTGAGAGAGAGAGAGAGAGAGTACCAAACAGTACTTGAGCTTATCGGCCTCTTAAAGATGGATTTAGGCAACATCTCACCGCACTACATGCGCACGTGTGTGTGCGCGCGCATATATTTTTGAGCACCAGATGGTGTTACCAGACTGATGATGCTTTTTGGTTGCGGTTTGTGTTTTGTTTTCCAGATTTGAATATGGATATTAGTTTCTTTCTCTCTCTCTCTCTCATCCCCGAGGAGACGAGAAACGGTTATGTTCATACCGGTCACGTTTACATGCGAAGATTTCCACCGTCCTGTATAAACTCATTCGGATGTTCCATCTCGACCTGCACATTCTTCACAGAAAAGCGTGCACGTCATTTGATGACCCGGTTACGCGCATGGGTGGAGCGAGGTTTTATGTCGGCGCTCAGAGCGTTTTAATTGTGCTGCTTGTGCTTTTAATGACTTTTAAATTATTTCCGGCAAGAGTCACCCGAGTGTGATTATTGAACGGACGGCGAGGTGAAGAACTTGCGACCGCGATGACGTTTCTCGGCGTTTCATTTTCGCCCCCAGATTCAGGAGCAGTAACACTCTGGTTGTCGAAAATAACATCAAATGCACGCATGTTGTGATACTGTTTGATGATGTATTTAGAAATGTAACATGTTTACATCATGTAAAATACCGATACAGCTAGCTCACCTACTAGCGTTCTTGTATCAGGTTTAGGCTAGTGAAAACTTTGCAGACTTAATCTTCTCATCGTAAAATGAACATTCATTGGTCCGTATGTTGTTTTTTTTTAATATATTTATTTTGATAAATATTCCATGAATTAGTTTATATGTAGCTAAATGTGATGCTGTTAAAAACTGTGAGCCTGAGAAACGGGATTTCTAGCTACATGGCTTCACATTAGATAGGAAAAAAATAGGAAAATAAAGAAAAAATAGCTTGTACATTTTTTTTCAAAATTCTTTTATGAAATGAAAACTCTGGAAAAACAAAATAATAATGCGGCATCTAGCCTTGCTGGCTGTAGCGATCTAAAAACTCTGTGAAACACATGAGGGAAGAGAATTCCTGTGTGAATGATGCTTCATTTTGAGTTCCACTTCCAGCAGCACCATCTCTACTGTAACACTTAGATGGGTAACACTGGGGAAGTACATCTCAGGGATGAGAACTGTAGCCAGACGCTCCTTATTCCCCTGTTCTCTGTGTGTTCCTCCATTCAACAGACTGTAAGCTTTCTGGGTTCTGTACTTGTAGCTCGGAGTCCACAAAGCTGTCGATGTAATTACGGCAAGCTTGTGAGGCTTTTTGTACACCGGGAGTGTGCTCGTGCATTCAGTAAAGAAACTCCGAAGCCCCCTTTGTCCTCTACCGTTATACCATTATCTATTTCATTATCTCCCTCTCTCTTGCACAATCATTTCCAGATCTTAATCTACTTTTTATGTCATGACCCTGAGTTATAAATGGGGGTGGTAACATAAAAGTGTAGATACCTAGAAAGGAACCTAGAAAGTACCAGTAAAGCGAGGAACTAAATGATACAGGCTCATCCTGCTCTCTTAGCTATCCATGTTAGGTGATGTTGGAGATGAGCGGTAACTAGTGGCAGTAACTGTGTGGCAGTAGCTATGTTGTAGTGGCAGTAACTAAGTGGCGTGGCAGGAAATAAGTGGCAGTAACTAGTGGCCATAACTAAGTAGCAGTGACAGTAAATAAGTGGCAGTAACTAAGTCGCAGTGACAGTACATAATGGCAGTAAATAAGTGGCAGTAACTAAGTGGCAGTGACAGTAAATAGGTGTCAGTAATTAAGTGGCAGTGACCATAAATAGGTGGCAGTAACTAAGTGGCAGTGACAGTAAATAGGTGGCAGTAATTAAGTGGCAGTGACCATAAATAGGTGGCAGTAAATAAGTGGCAGTGGCAGTAAATAAGTGGCAGTGACCGTAAATAAGTGGCAGTAAATAAGTGGCAGTGACCGTAAATAAGTGGCAGTGACAGTAAATAGTGGCAGTAAATAAGTGGCAGTGAATATAAATAGGTGGCAGTAATTAAGTGGCAGTGACCGTAAATACTGGCAGTGGCAATAAATAAGTGGCAGTGACCGTAAATAAGTGGCAGTGACAGTAAATAGTGGCAGTAAATAAGTGGCAGTGAATATAAATAGGTGGCAGTAATTAAGTGGCAGTGACAGTAAATAGGTGGCAGTAATTAAGTGGCAGTGACCGTAAATACTGGCAGTGGCAATAAATAAGTGGCAGTGACAGTAAATAAGTGGCAGTGACAATAAATAGTGGCAGTAACTAAGTGGCAATGACAGTAAATAGGTGGCAGTAATTAAGTGGCAGTGACAGTAAATAGTGGCAGTAACTAAGTGGCAGTGACTGTAAATAGGTGGCAGTAATTAAGTGGCAGTAACTAAGTGACAGTGATGGTAACTAAGTGGCAATGGCAGAAACAGAATGATAGTGGCAGTAACTGGTAGTAATAACCCAGTGTCAGTGGCAGTAACTACTGACAAAAACTCAGTGGCAGTAGATTTCAAAATGGGAACCTCATTGCCTACAGGAGGGCAGCAAGTGTAACCAATCATTGGTATATATTTTCAGTTGCCAGCAGAAAGGGGCATGACCGAGAACTAAGGCATACACATGGCAGGGTCTCTGGCACATGATTTTATAGGACTTACAGGTACTCCGCTGTAAATCTGCTGTAAATCCCATTGCCATCATAAAGCCTTCAAAATCCCTCACCTTTTATATCACTGCCTCCGGTTTAGTTCACTTTATTGCACTTAAACTTTCTCTTTTTTTTTTTTCTTTTTTTTTGTTTGTCTGTAGCTGGTTGGCGAGCTGCTGATGTCAGGGGAGAGTCTCAGCGTGGGTGTGTGTGAGGAGAGTGGTTATGGAGGGCAGTGGCTGGCACGGATTCGTCAGGCTGTGGCTGAGGGCCTGGTGCCAGACGTGAACGTGGTGCCAGTCGGAATCTCCTACGACTGTCCTCCTTCATGCCAGTCCACACGCCCTGGGGTACACATAAAGCCATCAATTATTTAGTTGGTTAATTTGGCCGTTTGTTAGTTAGTTTTGGGTGCTGAAAAAAAGCAAAACCCCCGATGTAACAAATTTTAATTTATTTATTTATTTTTGAGGGGTGTGGTTTGTTGTTTTTTTGTTTTTTGTTTTTTTTCGACACCCAAGATTTGCAAAAGAAAAAAATTAAAGCAGACAAAGTAGTACATACAGTCCAGCATGAATAATGCATACCCCAGGATGAAAAATCTAACTAAGAGATATATGCTAATGGGTATTAATTGTGTGGTGAATTTCTAGCAGCCAGGGGCACTTCAAACAGGGCAAAGACGAGAACGCTTCGTAGCCCTTTCAAATGATTCTGCCAAAATAGTACATGCAAACTGTACACACAGATCACGGTGCAGGCGTCTGTACTATCACACATTTTCTAGTTCATGAATAATCCAGCGCACGGTAGGTGAATTATAACAGGGAGTCTGTGCTTTTGATACACATCCACCACACTAAATCAGATGTTTAATGCTTAGACAAATGTGAGCTTATTAAAAGCAGTGCCCCGGCAGGACCAAGGCAAAGCAATAATAATTTCCATTCTGTCTGAGTGGCCATTATCCAGATCTGCTATCGACGAAAACATGATAGATGGCCATGTTCCTGTAGCCAATAACAGCGGCTACAGTAATTAAAACGGTATCATTTGTAGAGACGGAGATGTCGATATCTAAAGGAAGCAAGCACTTGCGTCTCAGCGACACCTCGTCTGCTCAGTCCGTCAGTGTAAAGCAGATGCTATTTGAGCCGTGGACCTTTTTTTAATCACGGAACCAACGATGACAGGTTGCTGGTACATCACCTGACCTGGGGGCATGCTGTTATAGTCATGAGTCATGTGATGCAGCTCAGCACAAAGCGCCGACACTGGAGACTCCTTCCAAAAGGCCGTTACGTTCACATCAAAGAATCCTTCGCCGATCAAAAATGATACGTTTTTTTCCTTTGTAAAATATCGACGCGTTTATTTTTTTATCCGTTTATATGGCGGGTCTTACCGTGCAAATCCTCGTGTACGCTGTTACCGTAGAAACGGTAACACGGTAGAACAAGCGCGTTGATGTAAGCGTTGGGTTTGAATTATAGCCAGAACTACGCTCGTATCTGCTGTTATCGAGAAGGAATCGACGCCTCCTGACCAATAAGAATGGAGATTTGTCCAACATGGTTTTCTCAACATGGTCAAGTCTCGATATGCGGTCCAAAGAGGTGTCGATGCAAGTGAAGGAGGCCATGGTTAGGCTGGAAAAACACAACGGTCCTGTCGGAGAGACGGCAGAAACTTTGCGGGAGTGGCCAAATCGACAATTTGGTACATTTTTAACTAGAAGGAAAGCAACATTGACAAAAATATCTAGCCAATTCAAGAACCTTCTGCAGGAGGTATGGGTAAAATACGTGTCTAGTCAGCAGACTCGTTCATAGCGTTGAGAGCTTGGTGCAGGCTCTGCGAGAAGCGGCCAGGACAGAGCTCTGGTGCTGTGACGGAAATGCACGTGGAAATCATTTCTAATCCAGTCTGCGTGAGATACTTTTTAACTGTCCGGCGCGACGAATCAATACGCCAACACCTCCCACCTCTCGACCTCAAACGAGTCATAATATGCGCAAATGTGTCAATGTGTTTAGCCCCGCCCCCTCCCTCCCTCCCTCCCTCCCCACACCAACGCGATCTAAAGTCTATACAACACTGCCGTATAGAGCGCTAACCATTTCTCCGTAGCCAAATTTAGTCCCGATTCTAATATCAGCCCTCGCAGATCTCTTAACCCAGGGAAAGTGCATGTAAACAGAAATAAACGCTCACTCGTACGCTAGCGCGCTGCGTTACATCTTGGATCGGGATTTAAATAACCCTCGAGCGCGTCATCGATTCATTCCGTGGTCGTTTTAACCAAGTCCGGTAGCCAGAGTTTGCAAACCAGGTTGCTGGAGGAAAGAAGAGAGGAAATAAAAGAACTTCTGAAACGGTCTCTGTGTTTCTCGGGGTCGAGCTCGCTCGTATTTTCCCGCCCACAGCCTCTCGTTGAAGATGAATAGGGGGCGAGTGATGATGACCTCTCGACTCAAAAGCTCTTTATAGTTCCGAAAATATAGTAATTAATTCCTAAATAAACAACGTTCAGAGCTATAATGTACAATTCCGTCTGCCTTTTGGAAATGACTGTTCTGGCTGTGTTTATTTTTCATTGAGTGTGTGTGTGTGTGTGAGAGAGCCTCAAACTGTCCTAATGTTCCTGGCTAATACAGTCAATGTCAGTTATTATGATGATTACACTCACTAATTTCTCCACTAATGGCTGCTCACCATTAGAGCCTTGTGAAGAATTGTTTTCTCTGAGCTCAGACTGAATAATCTGCCCCCTCTGTGTGTGTGTGTGTGTGTGTGTGTGTGTGTGTGTGTGTGTGTGTGTGTGTGTGTGCGCGCGCGCACTCGTGCACAGCCTGGCGTGCTGTCTGTACTGCGGTTTGTGCTTTCCCTTCTGAGTGCTGATGAAAGAGGAGGTGTGAGGATCCATTTCGCTCAGGCTTTCTCTCTGAAGGTATGACTCACACAGAAACACACACACACACACCACATAATCTCTCTCGTGTGCGCACACACACACACGCACGCACGCACGCGCGTTCACTCGCTCCCTCACACAGGCACGTATGTGTACACACTTTCACATGTAAACTGTTAGGTCCGGGTGCGAAGTGTGCAGGAGACTACTGGGATTTTAAAAAAAAAAAAAAGTTTTTCTTCTCTCGGTCTATCTCTTTTTTCCCTCCCCCTTCTCTTTCTCTCTCTTTCTCAGTCCCTCTGTCTCTCAGACACACACACACTCACTGGTCAGCCAGAACATTAATACCTCCTGCATAATATTGTGTAGGTCCTCCTTGCGCTGCTGAAACAGCTCGGACCCGTCGAGGCCTGGACTCCACGAGACCTCTGAAGGTGTGCTGTGGTATCAGGCACCAAGATGCTAGCTGCAGATCCTTTACGTCCTGTAAGATGTGAGGCGGGGCCTCCATGGATCGGACTTGTTTGTCCAGCACATCCCACAGACGCTCGATCGGATTGAGATCTGGGGAATTTGGAGGCCGAGTCAACACCTTGAACTCTTCATGTTCCTCAAACCGTTCCTGACGCATTCTCCTGCTGCAAGAGGCCACCGCATTAAGGGGACGCCGTTGCCATGAAGAGGTGTATTTGGTCTGCAGCAGTGTTTAGGTAGGTGGTACGTGCTAACGTAACATCCACATGAATGCCAGGACACAAGGTTTCCCAGCAGAACATCACCCAGACCGTCACACTTCCTCCACCGGCTCGCCTTCTTCCCATAGTGCCATATCTTCTCCAGGTAATCCACACACACGCGCACACACACACACTCGGTCGTCCACATGATGTAAAAGTAAGCGTGATTCATCAGACCCGGCCACCTTCTTCCAGTGCTCCATGGTCCATTGGTAGGTTTGACTGTAGGTGCTTTTGGCGGTGGACGGGGTCAGCATGGACACTCTGACCGGTCTACGCTCCTGTGATGTGAAGCTGTGATGCACTGTGTGTTCTGACATCTTTCCATCAGAGCCAGCGTTAACCTTTCCAGCTATTTGTGCTACAGTAGATCTTCCGTTGGCTCGGACCAGACGGGCTAACCTTCGCACCAGTGAGGGACTCCGATGAGCCTTGGGCGCCCGTGACCCTGTCGAAAGTTCACCGGTTCTCCTTCCTTGGACCACTTTAGATAGGTACTACCCACTGTATATCAGGAACACCCCACAAGATCTGACGTTTCGGAGAAGCTCTGACCCGGTCGTCCAGCCATCACAATTTATCCCTTGTCAGAGTCGCTCGGATCCTCAAACGTACCCATTTTCCCTGCTTCCAGCACGTCAACTTCGAGACCCGACTGCTCACTTGCTGCCTGATGAATAAATCCCACGCCTTGACCGGTGCCGCTGTAACGAGATAATCAAACGTTACTCGCTTCACCCGTCAGTGGTTTTAATGTTACAGATTTCTTAATGTTTTAATGCAGAATTATTTAGATGACAACCCGGACGTTCTGCTCTGAGCTGTGTGAGATGATCATGTGGATAGCTGCAAAATTACAGGACAGTACTACTACAGTTCAGTGTGTGTGTGTGTGTGTGTGTGTGTGTGTGTGTGTCAGTCCAGACTCTGAGTACTGAGGAGTCTGATGGCTTGGGGGAAGAAGCCGTTACACAGTCTGGCCATGAGGGCCCGGACGCTCCGGTACCTTTTTGTTCTGCTGCAGAGTTCACATCAGTTTTGTTAGCCTTGAATTGTTTTGGAATCTATTGACTCGGTTGCTGAGTGCTTTGAAGTGTGCTCTGAGAGTTTCTAGAGATTCTCTGATTAGTTTGGATTTGAGCTTTTTTCCGTGGTCAGGGTGTGAGATGGCTGGGCCGCCGAGGTCGCGCTCCTCTGCTGAAGAACGTTTGTCTGTTGTCAGTCGATTGCTTTGTTCTTGAAGGTTCTGATGGGAAGTTGTTGGACCGGCCGGCTCTCCAGATGTCCGGATGAATTTTTAATTATATAAGCTACTCTCAGACTATTGGCATCTTTATGGGCCACGAAGTCCTTTGTTTGGCCTAGAAGGCATCACGCTTTCCTCTTCACACCTCCGGAGAGAGGCGGTTGTTGTTGAGAAGGCAGGGACGCCTGGGTAGATCGGACTCGTATTATTGAAGATGTTTTTAGTAGTGAGAGAAGTCGTGATTAGTGGTCATTTTCTTCTGAAAGGTGCTGACTGTACACTGATACCAGTCTCTCTCTCTCTCTCTCTCTCTCTCTCTCTCTCTCTCTCTCTGCCGCCCCCCTCTCCACCGCCTCTCTGCCCCCTCTCCCCCCCATCTGTCCCCCGGCCCCCCGTCCCTTCTCTCTTCCCCCTCTCTGTTCCCCCCATCTTTCTTTCCCTCCCTGTCTCTCTCCCCCTCCTCTCTCTCTCTCTTCCCCCTCTCTGTTCCCCCTTCTCTTTCTCTTTCCCTTCCTCTCTCTGTCCCCCCCTCTCCCCCCCTCCGTTCCCCCCTTATCTCTCTCTCTCTTTCCCTCCCCACCTCTCTCCCCCCTCCCCCCCTCTCTGTTCCCCCCTTATCTCTCTCTCTCTTTCCCTCCCCGTCTCTCTCCCCCCTCCCCCTCCTCTCTGTTCCCCCCTTATCTCTCTCTCTCTTTCCCTCCCCGTCTCTCTCCCCCCTCTCCACTCTCTCTGTTCCCCCCTTATCTCCCTCTCTCTCTTTCCCTCCCCATCTCTCCCCCCCCCCTCTCTCTTCACCCTCTCTGTTCCCCCCTTCTCCCCCCCATAGGAGATGTGTGACAGTGGGAAATGGCGTGTGGACGGACGATGCCCCCTACAGGACCTCCTGCTGCCAACTGTCCTTCACAACAGGTTCGCCCTCTTTCTCTCAGTCCGTCCCTCTGAAGTCACGACTCTTGACTTCATCTCTTCATCTTTTTTTTTGTCTCCTGTTGACAGTCTTTTCCTCTTCCTCTTTCCTTTCCCTGTCTGCTTCATTAACCCGTGTCTTTCCTTCCCTCTCTCTGTGTGTTACTTTCTCTTACTTTTGATTTATGACTCTATTTCTCTAAAGTCTCTCTACCCTCTCTTTTCATCTGGCTCTCGCTATTCTCATTCTCTCCCTTCTTCCTTCTTTTCTCCCTGTCTCTCTCCTCTTATCTCTTTGTCTATTCATGCTTCTCACATCTCACTCTCTCTCGCTCTCTCTCTCTCTCACTCACTCACTCCCACACTGTCTGTCCTCCTGTCCCACCTCTCCGATCTCACTCCATCATGCCCTCCATCTTTTTCTCCTGTACTTTCTCTCTTTTTTTCCTCTCCATTTTTGCCTCACACTTCACCCATCTTCCTCTCTTTTTCATGATTTTTCCTCCTCTCTCTCTCACACTCTCTCTTTCTCTCATTACTCTCTTGTCTCTCTCCCTCGTCTTTTCCAGTTTCAGTCAATTTATGTCTTCATTTTGTCCCATCCCTCCTTCTCTTTCTTTTTTTTTTGTCTTTTCTGTTTGACAGCTAAATTTCTTTTCAGTCATCGCTCACCACATCTCATCTCATCTCTCCGTCTCTGTTTCTCTCCAAAATGCTATTAAAAATGATTCGCTCCATTTACACACACAACATTGTCTCTGACTGACTCTGTGCCTGTCATGCACTTTTCTCTCCCTCTCTCTCTCTCTCTCTCTCTCTCTCTCTCTCTCTCTCTCTGGCTGTCTGTCATACAGCTTCAGCTGCGGGAAAAGATCGAGCCTCACACACACACCTCATTTCTGCACACTAATATATATGTGTGTGTGTGTGTGTGTGTGTGGCTCTTTTGCGAGCTCGATCTTTTCCCGCAGCTGAAGCTGTCAGTCAGCTTTAGAACTCGGCTTTCAGGCGGAATGTCACGGAGAAAGGTCACGGTCCCCCCACAGCACCTCCGTCCCTGCCCCTCTCAGGCCCTGGAGCTGTGTGTGTCTGCGTGTGTGTGTCTGCGTGTGTGTGTGTGTGAGAAAGAGAAAAACTCCTGAGCTTTCAGAGTGTGTCTGAGGACCTCAGGCTTTTCTATTTAAACACACATCGACAATGCATCATTCTTAAACAGAGTTTGAGGGCGAAACACAGATGACCCTCTGAGATGATCAGTTTCAGCTTGGGTGTGAATTATAGTTGGAACAGTGTGATCAGTTCACACGGTGATAACCAATCAAATATCACAGCTTTTCTGTATATCACACTATCTGCCACTACTATTAGAAAAGAGAGAGAAAAAAGAATATATATATATATACACACACACATACAGTATCTCACAAAAGTGAGTACACCCCTCACATTTTTGTAAATATTTGATGATACCTTTTCATGTGACAGCACTGAAGGAATGACACTTTGCTACAATGTAAAGTATTGAGTGTACAGCTTGTGTAACACTGTAAATTCGCCGTCCCCTCAAAATAACTCAACACACAGCCATTAATGTCTAAACCGCTGGCAACGAAAGTGAGTACACCCCTAAGAGAAAATGTCCAGAGGGAAATCCACCTATTACATCAGCACAGAGAGTTAGAAGTGTACGAAAAGTGATTTAACATTATAAATGAAACAAATAAGAATAAATATGCACGTGTGTGTGTGTGTGTGTGTGTGTGTGAGAGAGAGAGAGAGAGAGTGGGGCCCTTTTGAAGTAGATGTATGACCGCATCATGGACACATACCTGTTGGCTTGTAAGCAAACTCGAGGGAGTCCAGAAAAGACTTGAGGTCTTAGAAGGAACAGCACCAGAGGTTCTGGAGGCGCCCACGCAGGGGGGTGAAGGGGGTAGGAAGAGATGTGAGTACTCTGAAGGAGGCTGTGTGTGTGATGGGTGGGGTGAATGATTGTGAGATGAGCAGGGAAGAATTGGGAAGAAGAGTGGTGGTGCAGAAGGGTAATGTGAGAGGGCCTCGTGCTAGACCTATTGAAGAACAAATTCAGCTCACTGGCGCGTTCTAGATTATCCCCCCCACCCCAAACAGGTTGTGGTTTTGCCTTGATGCCGGTGATCTGCCTTCGACTCCTTCTGCACCCTCCTCACATGTCCCCTGTCCTTCTTCCTGAAAGCCTGCTTCTTTCTGGTCAGTAGTTCCTTCAGGTCCTTGGTGATCCAGGGTTTCTTATTAGGAAATACATCATTATCTGTGTACGTTAGCTAGGTTAGCAGTGTTTTTAGTTGTAAAATCGGCTACATTAGTTATATCTTTTCCCTGTCTGCTATATATATTTATATAGAGAGAATAAGAGGTGTAGAAAGTGGATGGATGTATAGTCTGAAATATTTCTTTGAGACTAAAAAAGTACATTTAGCTGCGTTCTTACTGTCTCATCACGTTGCCCAGCCCTGTACGTGTCAGCTGTTATGGTGGGTCATTACTGCGTTAGAAAGGTCTTTGTTTCCTTCGTGTCTCACAGGAAGCACACCACATTTGGGCAAAAAGATGTTTCCTGGCTCCTTCCACCGACTTTTCTGCCTGAACTGTCCCACAGTGAGAGGCAGCTGAGCGCCGCTTTGACACTGCACCTGATGCATTGTGAGTCTCACACACACACACACACACACGGTTGTTCTACTGTCCTTGTGAGGACCGTCCATCGACATAATTATTAATGTCGCTAATTAATGCTATGCTGCATCATAATCTAACTCTAAGAAAACTTTAGTAATTTGCTCAATCGTAGTAGAAACATTATTAAAAAAGCTGGAATGTGACATCATCTAGCAGACATTTCTGTGTCTGAACAGGCCACGGCCGTGATGCCACAGTTTGTCGTCCACGGATAAACCCTTGATAAGCCTGTGGATTGTGCCGTGCAGCTGCACTTTGTACTTGGTGAGGCTTTAGCCCTTGATTTCCGTACCGCTCCGTGTGATATTTCAAACCAGGCGTGTACCAGACGTTAATTCGGAATATTCTCCCACCGTCACACGTCTCCTCCTGACCGCTGTCGAGAGAAACGAACAACCAGATTCATTCTTGTCCAGTTTTGGTTCGGTCATGTCAGAGAAACAGTGTTTCTCATTTTTGTTTAGCCATTTGTTTATTTACTTAATTATTTACATACTTTCATACTTTTATTTCATTTTTTTCTTACTTCATTTTTCTCTTTCTTTCTTTACGTACGTACGTTATTTACTTTTTGTGTATATACAGGTATACCTTCTTTTTATTTACAGTGCTTTGCAAAAGTATTCGGACCCCTTCAGACCCCCTTTTTTTCACATTTTGGTATGTAGCAGTCTAATGCTGAAATGCTTTTCTTTTTCTTTTCCATATCACTCTATACCCCATATTGACAAAGCATTAACCAGATTTTTTATAACTTTATTCATTCATTTTATTCAGCTTTATTCATTTATTAAAAAAGAAAAAACTGAAATATCACATTGCATACGTATTGAGTTGCTACGACGCTCGGGTGCATGCCATTTCTCTGGATCATCTCTGAGATGTTTCTACACTTTGATTGGAGTCGACCTGTGACAGATTCTATTGGTTGGGCGTGATTTGGAAAGGCACACTCTTGTGTATGTATATATAAGGTCTAACAGCTGAAAATGCGTATCAGACAAAAACCAAGCCGTGAGGTCAAAGGATCTGCCCGCAGAGCTCGGAGACAGGACTGTGTCGAGGCACAGAAGGCTACAGAAAGATTTCTGCTGCGTTGAAGGTTCCCAGGAGCACAGTGGCCTCCATAATTATTAAATGGAAGAGGTTTGGAACAACCAGGTCTCTTCTTAGTGCCGGATGCCCGGCCAAACTGAGCAATCAGGGGAGAAGGGCCTTGGTAAGAGAGATGGCCGAGAACCTGATGGTCACTCTGGTTGAGCTCGAGAGATCATGTGTGGAGATGGGAGAAACTTGCAGAAGGACAACCATCACTGCGACACTCCACGGATCTGGGCTTTATGGCAGAGTGGCCAGATAGAGGCCTTTCCTCAGTGCAAGACACAAAAGCTTGCTTGGAATTTGCACACACACACACACACACAAAAAACAAACAAACACCTAAAGGACTGTCAGATGGTGAGAAACAACATTCTCTGGTCTGATGAACCTCAGTTCCAAGCATCATATGTAGAGGAAACCAGGCACTGCGTAATCACCTGCATAATACCATCCCAACGGTGATGCGTGGTGGTGGTGGTGGTGGTTCTGTGGGGGTGTTTTTCAGCGGCAGGCAGTGGGGCACCGGTCAGGGTTAGAAGGTAAGCTGAACGCAGCAAAATGCAAAGATATCCATAATGAAAATTGGTCCATAACGCTCAGGACCTCAGACCGGGCCGAAGGTTCACCTTCCAACAGGACGATGACCCTAAGCACAAAGCTAGGACAATGCAAGAGTGACTCTGTGGATGTCCTTGAGCGGCCCAGCCAGAACCCGGACTTGAACCCAATCGAACATCTCTGGAGAGACCTGAAAATGGCTGTCCACCGACGGTCCCCATCCAACCTGACCGAGATCGAGAGGATCTGCAGAGAAGAATGGCAGAACATCCCCACGTCCAGGTGTGCAAACCCAGAAAGACTCGAGGCTGTAATCACTGCCGAAGGTGCTTCAACTACGCGCTGAGTTAAGGGTCTGAGTACTTCTCAATGTGATATTGCAGAATTTACTTTTTAATAAATTTGCAAATCTGTTTTTTGCGTCATTATTATGAGGTATGGCGCGTAGACTGATGTGAAAATAAACATCATTTAAAGCATTGTAGCATACGGCTGCGAGTGTGGGAGAAATGAGGGGGTCTGAATTCTTTCACAAGGCACCGTATTTATTTACTTACTTGCTTGCTTACTGAAATTTTTGTTTGTTTTTGTTGTTATTTAGTTTATGTACGTACTTTATTTGCGTACATAATTTTTGCTCGTATACATTTTTTTTTTATTATTTACTTGCAGGCTTACTTACTTTATTGACTTACTTAATTGCTTTGCTTACCTATATACGTTCTCATTTTACTGATCTGTTTGAATTTTACTTTGACAGATTCTCGGCTATTTCATAAACGTTTCCGGTTATCGTGTCAGTCTTCAGTAATTCGTGAGTTGGACGTAATTGGTCCGAAGCTGCGGAGGTTGTTTAGTGACATCACTCAGTGAGCTCGTGCGTAACTCCTCCTTCGTTCGGTTTTATACAGAAGTGCCGAGATAAATCCGCTGTTCTAAATTCACAAAGGATTACCAAAAAACAACACGTTTTTCACTGTAGGATTTTATTTGAATGTTAATAAGAGCGCATGGCAGATGTGTTATTTGTGTGTTGTTGTTGTTGTTGTTGTTTTTAAATTGCCTCTCAGCGGTGACCAGCAGCATGGCCGTGATGTCTACCGGTGTCATGTCCTGTTTGCTCCTCCATAAACACCGCAGGGTGAGGAAACACAGCTGAACACATTTATATCACACTGACTCTGTTTTTATGGATCTCTTAACGCCCCACATGCCTCATTGTGTTGCGTCTTAAATGATGCATTTATTGATCTGTTTAAAGCCCAGAACGCTTACACACGCGCACACACGCACGCACGCATGCAAACACACACTCGCGCACACACGCACAGTGTGGATAAACAAATATGATACAAATGGGATTTAGGAGATATCAAAGGTAAAGATGTACAATAACACGTGATGGATAGTCAGATAACACACACTTCTCCTTGTGGTTTAATTTATCCACTGTTCATATTTACTCTCTTTGTTTCTCTCTCTCTCTCTCTCTCTCTCTCTCTCTCTCTCTCTCTCTCTCCCATCCTTCCTTTCCTCTATTTCTCTGTGTGTGTGTGTGTCAGGGGGTGCGTATGTCTGTGTTGTGTAGAGATTTTTGTTGGCTGTTGGAGGAGCTGTTGATCAGGCGCTATGATGCTGGTTTTGGAGGCACTCTGCTCAGTGTGGTGTACCACGCTCTCTGTGTGCTGCGTCCCCACCTGCTGATTGCTACAGTGCCCGCTTTAGGAGAGCTGGTGGTGATAGCTCGGCCCGACCCACACACACTGCTCACACTTGGCCGGCACAGCCAGCAACTCACACACGTCTTCATCACAGAGGCTGTGGGAGGTCGGTTTAATAAACATGTACATCATACTATAGGCTGTGTGTGTGTGTGTGTGTGTGTGTGTGTGTGTGTGTGTGTGTGTGTGTTGGAATATTTTTTTCAAAATATTTTATTTTTGCCACCTCCTTCACTATGACTGAGACACAGAGACCACGCCTCCTTCACTATGACTGAGACAGAGACCACGCCTCCTTCACTATGACTGAGACACAGAGGCCACGCCTCCTTCACTATGATTGAGACAGAGGCCATGCCTCCTTCACTATGACTGAGACACAAAGATCACGCCTCCTTCACTATGACTGAGACACAGAGATCACGCCTCCTTCACTATGACTGAGACACAGAGATCACGCCTCCTTCACTATGACTGAGACACAGAGGCCACGCCTCCTTCACTATGACTGAGACACAGAGATCACGCCTCCTTCACTATGACTGCAACAAAGGTCACGCCTCCTTCACTATGACTGAGACACAGAGACCACGCCTCCTTCACTATGACTGAGACACAGAGGCCACGCCTCCTTCACTATGATTGAGACAGAGGCCATGCCTCCTTCACTATGACTGAGACACAGAGACCACGCCTCCTTCACTATGACTGAGACACAGAGGCCACGCCTCCTTCACTATGATTGAGACAGAGGCCATGCCTCCTTCACTATGACTGCAACAAAGGTCACGCCTCCTTCACTATGACTGAGACACAGAGGCCACGCCTCCTTCAGTATGACTGAGACACAGAGACCACGCCTCTTTCACTATGACTGCAACAAAGGCCGTGCCTCCTTCACTATGACTAAGACACAGGCCGTGCCTCCTTCACTATGACTGCAACAAAGGCCACGCCTCTTTCACTATGACCGAAATACAGAGACCACGCCTCCTTCACTATGACTGCAACAGAGGCCACGCCTCCTTCACTGGGACTGACTCATAAGCCACACCCCCTTCACTGGGAATGAGGGATGAACAGTGGTAAAGGAGTCATATTTGATAATGTAAGTAGTAATAATCAGAAGTGTGTGTGTGTGTGTGTGTGTGTGTGTGCGCGTGCAGCCTGTGCGGTCTCTGCCTTGCTGTGTGAGGTGGCAGGATGTGGAGGAAGAGAGATGGAGTTTGATGTTGCACTTGGTCAAGAGGAGCTGACTGAAAAAAGCCTACAGCTTACACACCTACTGCCAGCTGGGTATATACCGGTGAGTCAGACCGGGAGCTCCAAAAATATTGGCACCCATCGTGCAAATGCACACCACTTATTAAATCGTGTCATGATCTTAAACATATGGGGATTCTGTATAAAACAGTATTTTTCTTAAGGAGTGCTTTATTTCCTGCAAACGTATCGGCTCCACTACAGATAATATTAGTCAGGCCCAAAGCATCACTTTACAGATTTCACAATGGCTATCAGGTGCTTTTCCTCATATACAGTCCCCTTTTTTGATGATTTTCAAGGCTGTAAAGTTTAAACGGCCCACGGTGTACTTAATGCTGTTTTAAACTGCTTATCTAGCGTTCCTTCCGAAACTATTGGAACAGCCGATTCATTTGTTTGTGCTATACACCAGAAACATTTGGGTTTGAGATCAAACGATGGATATGAGACGAAAGTTCAGCTTTTATTTCCCGGTACCTACATCTAGATGTATTCAACAACATCAAATGTAGAACCTTTTGTGTCAGACCACCCAATTTTTAGGTGAGCAAAAGTATAGGAACAGATAAGTCTTGAAGTAAGTTAAAGTAAATAACACTTAATATTTGATGCATATCCCTTGCCTGCAGTAACTGCATCAAGTGGTATATGGCCTCTGTGTTTCTGCTCTCAGAGTCTTCGTGAGACCTTCACCCCTACCCTGTGGAGGCTGTTGATGATGTCACTAACTGTTGTTTTGTTGGGCTTCTTCACAGCTCTCACAATGTTTCTGTCATCAGCTGCTGCTGTTTTCCTTGGCCGATCCATTCGGTGTCTGCTGCTCAGTACACCAGGGGTTTCTTTCTTTTTCAGGATATTCCAAATTGTTGTAGAGGCTATGCTCCAGTGTTTGTACAATGACTCTGATTGGTTTTCCCTCTTTTCCCAGCTTCATTATGACTCGCTTTTCTCCCATAGACAGCTCTCTGATCTTCATGTCGGCTTATCCTTTTTAACAACAGATGCAGTCTTCACAGGTGAAACTGAAGGCCAAAACCAAAACCAAGAGCAGATGTTCAGTGCTATTTATTGTTTAAACACTCAATCTAACAGGACACACCTGGATAACAAGAAACACTTGTCAGTCGCATGTTCCAGTATTTTTGCTCGCCTCCAAATTGGCTGGTGTGATAGAAAACGTGTCATGTTCTATGTCGGTTATCACATCTACATGTGAATACCAGGGAATAAAAGCTGAAACTCTCTTCTCATATTCATCTTTTGATCTCAAACTCAAATGTCTTCAGTCTACAGCAAAAAAAAAAAAAGAAAGAAAGAATTAGCCTCGTCGTTCCAGTAGTTTCGGAGGGGAGTGTGTCTTTCTGTCCATTTAAAAGTTGTTCGTTAATAAGAATCTTTCTCGTTCGAGCAATGCCAAACAGTTCTGTAACAGTTCCACCGCTTCAGCAGTGGTGCTCTGATGGACGGGTTAGTCCGAGGGTGACGCGCTGCGTATACAAACAGATGAGCTACAGCGAGCGAGTGTAGCTGTACCTGTAAATCTACTCTGAAGAGCTGTTCACCGGAGAACAGTGTGTGTAATTACAGCCAACAAATCAACATCTGCAGGAAATGTCAACAAGAACAAACCACTCCACACACGGTTCCTCAGCTAATTCTCTCGCTCTCTTTCTCTCCCTCTTGCGTTCCCGCTCTCGTTCTCTCTCTCTTGCGTTCTCGCTCTCGTTCTCTCTTTCTCTCTCTTGTGCTCTCGCTTTCTCTTTTGCTCTCTCACTCTCTCTCTCTCATTCTCTCTTGCATTCTTGCTCTCACTCTCTCTCGCTCTTGTTCTCTCTCTCTCTCTCTTGTGCTCTCTCTCTCACTTTCTCTCGTGCTCTCTCATTCTCTTTCTCTCTTTCTCTCTCTTGCTGGTTGGCTGTGTGTGTGCATGTATGATTTTATATATATATATATATAAAACATACATACATACATACATACACACACACACACACGTCTCTCTACCTGTCTGTCTCTCAATCTCTGTCTCCATCTATGTGACTCTCTCTCTCTCTCTCTCTCTCTCTCTCAGCCATGCCAAACGGCGAACAGTTTTGCTCTGGATGCAGTGGACAGCATGGTGCGCTGTGGGATTCTTGTCATGGAGGAGGTGAGATCTAATATCTCTCTCTCACACACACACACACACACACACACTCTCATATCTCTCAGAGGTTCTTGGATTAAAATACAGCTGAAATAAAGCTTTTTTCCCTTCGTTTGTACTCCGTGTCCACTCCGAGCCCGAGTGGCGATACAAGTGTGTGTCCCCCTGCATAAGAACGAAGGGCGGGCCTTTGTGCTGGGATTTTTGCGCATGTGCCTCCACGGTGTTCATATTAATCGTCACCTCGATGTGTGTGTATTGGAAAGTAAAAGTTAGAGTTGTACTGGTGTAAAATGTGAACAGATGGTGTGAATAGAACAGTGCTGAGGATGGAGCAGAGCAGGAGGGACACGGTGGAGAACAGAACAGAAAAACAGTGCAGACTGGCTCCTAAAGTGCTTACACTGCAGATTAGTCTGCGCTGCAGCAGTGTTCAGCCCTGTGTGTGTGTGTGTGTGTGTGTGTGTGTGTGTGTGTGTGTGTGTGTGTGTGTGAGGAACGAGAATGAAACACCTCCATTTACAAACGTATCACACTCTGATTTTCCTGCACTTTGGTTTTTACTGATGGAATAAAACTAGTGAAGCGTTTAGGGTTCTAACACATAGGAGAAGATTAATGTTAATGTAACCTTGGTGTGTTTCAATAGAGTTACTGTGTGTGTGTGTGTGTGTGTGTGTGTGTGTGTAGGTGCAGCGGGATACTCCCCTGTGTGATTTCTGGAAAAAGCAGGGTGTTTTCTCATTTACTTCTTCAGATGACCCTGAACACTGCAGTGACTCAGAGTGTGAGGAACAGGACACACGCTCATACAAGGTACACACACACACACATATATATACTAGGGATGTAACTGATTACACGTACAATATTCGGATCGATCAGGAAGCTTGCCTGAGAGGTTCAGAGGGCATCTGGTTTTGAATAAGGCTCTGGGACGCAGCGAAAACTTGTGCGAGCAAGAGGTTTTCAGTTTGTAGACACGAGCTTGAAGGACGCAAACGTGGAGCTCACAGGACGAAAACCACGTTCATCGTCACGGTACAACTAGAAGGAGCGTTCTTAGTGTTTTGGTTTGTATCCCCATTATGTGTCCCAGCACCACTTCTCGGTTGTACCTCCGTCAGCGAACCTCCACTTCTCGGTTGGTCCGCATCACGTCCGGTCATTCTGAATTAGTTAAAGCACGCCTGTTATGGTTTTGAAACGTGCCTAATTTTGTCTTAAAGGTCTCATACAATAGACTTACACGCATCCGAGGTCACAAAAACAGTTTAACGTGCTCATCATGTAAACTGCAGGATTGGTGAGGGTGAGGAGTTGTATAAGATCCGGAGTTGAGTGAAGTGATGTTGTGCAAATGGCTATTTGGGTGTTATAACTTTTTTTCAGTGTCTTCCGGTAGAGTTAAATATCAGATAGAGATAGCGGCGTTGTGTTACAACACGAAGATACACACACACTCTCACAATTATGGTGTTTGAAGCTGAAACTGTGTTCTCCTTCTCTGTCTCCGTGTGTGTGTGTGTGTGTGTGTGTGTGTGTGTGTGTGTGTGTGTGTGTGTGTGTGTGTGTGTATAGCTGGGTCAGCCGTCTCAGTGTCCCGAGCTGTTGTTCTTTCTCTGTAGTTTACTGAGTGTCCAGCTGAGGGCGCTCTGCTGGGCTATAGAGAGCATGGACCTGCTGCCCTTTCCCCTCACAGGTTACTGCACACACACACACACACATTAATTTTGCACAGATGAGGTAAATCTAACTCGTACGGGTATCACCACAGGAAAATGAGTGGCTTTATGCTCTCCTGCCTCTACGCCAGTTCACTGCGCGTGTGTAATTAGTAGTGGAGGAGAGCGAGACGGCGGAGTCTGCGCTGACGGAGTGAACGGCTTTGTGTTGTTTTTGTGTCGTGTTTGTCGTATAGAGACGGCGTGTGTGACTCAACTCCACGCTCACCTGAGAAACAAAGCTCAGCTGGACAAAGTGCACCACGGTCAGACCCCCACACGCACACACACACACACACACACACACACACACACACACACACACACGACACATTGAGCTCTTCTCTAGTTAGTTCCGTTAGAACAAGACATTAAGCTGAGGCTATATATGGCTGGTTATCTCTCCCCGCTGACTCGGTGACATTTTACAGGACGGTTCTATAAATGAAAATTGGCATGGAGAAACGGTTTGGCTCGGGGACTAGCATCGCTGCTTTAAGCTGTTTAGCAACACTGATCAGCTGCACTAAGACTTAAGTTTGTCAGACGCTACAGAACACCACTCGCTGGTGCTTTCAAATTCCATTTCATAACACACACACACACACACACACACACACACACACACACATATATAGTGACTGACGAGCACAAAGAAGCATTGAGAGATTGACAGTGAGAGGAAAACTTGGCTAAAGGAAGTGCTTGTGATAACATTTCTGAATAAACCTTCACATGAACTTTTCACTGTAAATAATGCGCCTCTTAAGCTGAACCGTGTGTGTGTGTGTGTGTGTCTCATAGAGAGCTCCTCGATAAAGCTGGTGAGAACGGCCCTGCGAACCCTGACTGATTGTGGCGTGAGTTTTTATATTTATATATATATATATGTGACAAAGTGAAATTCACCTCTTCTCTCTCACTCTGTTTCTCTCTCTGCATCTCTGTCTTTCTGTTTAACTTTATTTTTTATCCAATTAATTGTCCAAATACTTTATGGGGCCACTGTGTGTGTGTATGTATGTATGTATGTATATATATATATATATATATATATATATATGAAGGCACCAGTGATAAAACGATCAGAGTCACATTGTGCTTGAATTCCGTAATTTGAATTTCTGATGTCATAATAGTTGAGAGCAGGGACAATCTTGATGATATGTTCTCTAGACCTGTTCATAGTCTTTATGAAGACACCAAAAGTTATCAGCCATCCTTGTTCACATCATGTTCATCGAAGCATGAGAAAATGCCCGCGCGGACTCGGATCTTTCCTTCGTGGCTATTCGCAGTAATGCAGTCATGGACTTGTACTAATTTATTCAACGGAGCATCATCGACATCACTTAAATACTGAAAACTCCCAGAGTATACATGATGCATCAGTCTCAGCTGGAATATTATTCATGATTATTATATTAATATTAGAGCAGGTACTAACGAGACGCGTTGAGGAAATTTGACAGTAGGTTAACGATGAAATTCACTCCGCTGGGCGTCCGCCGTCACTCGAAGCCTATTGGCTGATCTCGGTCATGTGACAGGACTGTGGTCATTTTTCCATAGCGTGGCTTTATATTAAATTGGAAAATTCCGTGACCCCGATCTTTCTATCATCCAGGTACATTTATGAGATCGTTCTTCAATGCTCAATCAACAGCCGTGGATGCAAACAAAACTCCAAAAATACGGTTTTGTGACTCGGATCATTTTTCCATTGTGGTCTTCATATACATATATATATATATATATGGGGGTGTGTGGAAGGTTTATATAAATATCTAATTATATAAATATCTCGGACTTCCAACCCACAAGCAGACAAAACATTTGATCAGTTCAAAAGAAGTCTGAGGCAAAACAGACTAACAGAGCAGGCATCACTGCAGTGTCGTGACGTCGTTTTGTCTCAGAGGTTTCTCAGAACCGCGGCGTTCCCCCCAACGCAGTGCAGAGGGCCCTACAAAAAATGTAAACTCAATTCTTTGTGTATACTGACGACTGAGTGTTCTTCAGACTGTTTTCCTCATTATTTAAGTGCATTTCCTAAGTATTCACCCCCCTTTCAACTTTCCGACATCCCCGCACTCTCCCCCAGCCCCCCCCCACACACACGTACACAGTTTGTAGTGCTACCACCACCATGCTTCACGATGGGGATGTTGTCCTCAGGGTGTTGGGTTTCTGCCAAATGGAGGACTTTGTCCCAATGTCAGAAAAGCTTTCCTCACACGTCTTCGAGTAAACTTCGCACAGGATATCGTACAAGTGTGCCATAAATATGTTTATCCTGTGAACAGCTCCTTCCACGGTTCCATTTTGCGATCTCAGAAACGAACGCAGAATCGAGCAGACGCCGCAACATTCGGAGCAGCTTGCAACGTTTCAAACTGACCGCAGATTTTCATCCATTTTCTGCAAACCTCGGCCAAGATTTCCTCTCCGGTTCACGTCCGTCGACACGAGTAACCGCTAAGAGGTCTCGCTTACCAACGAAAATCACCGCGAAAGAGCGCGCAAAACGGTCGCGCGCGAAAAACGTCGTCGATTTGAAAAAAGCCGCCGCAAAATCTTTGTGGCATTTTTGGCCGCAACAATCCCCAAAAGAATATATACATCAATATAAAAACCCTCTGAAATCCTGTACGGGCCGGGTTACAGCGTGTTTCTCTTGTACCAGGTGCTGACGGAGGACCGGCAGAGCGAGGCGGTGTACCTAGAGATCAGTCCTCTTTTCCTCCAGGCCGAGAACAAACGCAAGCTCTTCCAGTTCGTCTCGCGGTTCCTCAAGGGCTGACGCAGGAGAAGCGCACGTCTCTGCACCGCTCCAGGTTTAGTTTAGTTACAAAATATCGGTGTTTCTGGTAATCCGCTTGGAGCAAGATGTGGACTTGAACGTGGACCTTTTAAAAACTGCATTCGGTTTCTCTCTTACTTATAAATATGTAGTTTGGAAATGTTTGTTGTGGTTTTCAGTTTTGCACTGAAGCAGTGAGCCTGATGTGCTGTAGCTAACAAGTAAAGCTCATCTCTAGCAGTTTAGCATCATGACACCTAGAGCATTTAATCCTTTATTTGTACAGATAGATTACTAAACCAGGCACGTGTGTGACGATTTAAGCGTTCAGTTTCCACACTGCTGACAGTTTAGAGCCTCGTAGCTCTAGTGCAAAACTGAAGCCTGAGCCCTGAGCTACATGCTGTGTGTTGTGTGTGTTCGTGTCATTCGATATGATGCTGCTAGTAGGCTGTGAGTGAAAATATTAGTAGGATTTTGAGTTGAAAATTGTTGCTTTGTTTGATTTGAAGAAAGGAATACAGGTTTTTGTTTTGCACCGTCGCTCAATCCGGATCTTTCTTTTTCCACGTTCTCATACATGACGCTGTTAACGATGAGTGACGGAGCTCGTGACCCTCCAGTCAGCCCCTGATTCTCCGCTGTTTATGTCGCCAGTCCTCTCGGGACACCCTAGCAATCCCATAACCCCCTTCTTTCACCTCATACACGTACGTATATAGACAGACTCTTTACGCACGCGGCACGGCGAGAGAGAGAGAGAGATGCTGACGGACAGGGCTGATCGCTGTAGTGCACCAGGTGCTGAGTAAGATCTCAAGAGACACACACACACGCACAGGTGAACTGCACAGGGACCTCCTGCGCACTCACGGAGAAGGCGATCGATAATGTCGAGAGGGATTCGCAGATGAACAGAGGAGGAGAAGAAACGAGGTGAATACTTAAACAGGCAGGAAAGCCGAGAGGAGTAAGCGCAGCACTTTTTAGAAGAAGCAGTTGGGCTTTGAACGCGGAGCGCGCCGCAGTCTCGCACCGCGATAGATCACCTGCTTGGCAGGTTTACGCTCCCCCCGGCTCGTAAAACTCGGGTCAGTGAACTGACGGAGCAGATCCGGAGTGGTCTCGATGAAATAATGGACGTTCAGTCAGTTCTCTGATTTTAGTTACGCGATGCTATTTCAGTATTTTAATAGTTTCTCTGATAAGAAAACGTTATGTTTTATGGTCCATGCGCTGGTGCAGTGGAACTATAGGAAAACATTTTAGGAAAGCATACAGATATTTTCTGCATGGAATGAAGGTTCTGCGTCACGGTTATTAGACTTTCCATTGTCTTCCACACTAAAGCAGTCTCCCTAAAGGCATTTCATCACGCAGTCCGTTTTGAAAGATATTTAAAATGAACAACAAACAAGAACAATGAAAAATTCTGGGGGGGAAAAAATGTTTTATTTCACACGGGTGGGTGGGGCAGGGGGGATTGACAACCCACTAATACAGTAGTGTTTCTCCCTGAACATAATCAACAGAGCTCCATCTCCTGGAAGATCACAGCACCTGCACTGTGGACCAATCATTTCTAGTGCACACGACTCGGATTAGGATTTCAGAAACATCTAGACATTGAAGCATTTCAACGGTGGAAGTGATTTATTCTTTATTCATTTTTTTTCCATCCACCTAGCTCAGATAAAAGTCAGCCAGCCGTGCAGGAGTCACACCACTGTGTTTCGGATGGACCCGATCCCCTCGATCTGACACTCCAAGACGTCTCTTTTCAGTAACTCGGCATGGCTCAGATCGTTACAAAGCAATACTACTCTCTCAAATAGTTACATGAATTACGTGAAGGCTAAATCTGAACGATAATTAAGCTTGCGATTTTACGCACAAGACACAGCAGGGGGGAGAAAATTTACTTCAAATACTAGTCATGTTAGTGATGTAATTAAAACTGATTCGGGGGGGGTGTACTGAAATAATCAGCACTCACTGCATTTTGATGCGACTTAATTAGAATTGATTCATTTCTAATATTCGTTATGTATCACCGTACTTTTAAGAGCGTGGTCGTTATGTGCATTTCGGATTTCAGTGAACAGAACTATTAAAAACTACAATTCCCAGCTGAACAGCACGAGCTCTTTTGTGAAGGCTTTGTGAAGTGATCGTGGTTGCACCCCACGAAGGCTTACAGAGAACCCTGAAGGATCCCCTTCCGTAGAGGTCTAAAATAACGCACCGAGTCTTGAACAAGTAATCCTTTTCCCCTGCCATTTTCTCTCTTATTAGGTCCCACCGACCAGCCACCAGCCAGGGAGGGTGAAGGAGGACACGCGCTTCCTCCGAGACACGTGAAGCCAGCCGAGCGCATCTTTCCGAACTGCAAATCATGTAAGCTCACAGATGCCCGCAATGAAAAATCCCCCGTGCTTGTTATCAGATGCGTTTAATTTACAAACGCACAAACCGCACATTACTTGCAAACGCACACACCGAACACACAGCGCTAGGTTTAAGTTTGCTACTACAGAATGCTATGTTGATGTTTTCGTACTTGAACTTCGCAGGTGTTTATACAGAATCTCACCAGTTGCGATGGCGGTTTTAACAGCACAAAGAAACTTGGAAAGGAAAAGTGTCCACTTCATGTTTGGAATGGATCTATAAACGGTTGCCGTGGGCGTTTCCTCTTCAAGGTGCACTACGTAGGCTTCGGAGCGGATTTCAGAAGAGCAAAATGGTCTATCTGGGGGCGGAGCTGTGAGTCATCCGCATGTGTGTGGGTGTTGGTTGTGCATTGTTTTGGCTGGTCTGTAAGCTTGTGTTCCATCTTTAGTTCTCCGTTTACACCTTAGTTTATTAATCGTGGCTTATCGAAGGTTATCCAGCCTGTTTTCAGAAGGCAGATAATGTCACGTCGGTCTAGAAATAAATGCTTAAAAGTAGAAACATTATCTGCCAGTAGAACATGCTTTTATAATAGAACATATGTGGTTCTTCTCCAAACTGTTGCCGCACAGTTGGAAGCACACAACTGTATAGGACGTCTCTGTGTGCTGTAGGGTTATCATTTCCCTTCAGTGGAACCGAGAGGCTCAAACCTGTTCCAGTATGACGGTGCACCTGTTCACAAAGCGAGCTCCATGAAGACATGCTTTATGAAGGTTGGACTGGAAGAACTCGAGTGTCCTGGACAGAGCCCTGACCTCAACCCCACTGAACACCTCCGGGATGAACTGGAACGCCGACTGCAATCCAGACGTCCTCGCCTAACATCACTCACTAATGCACTTGTAACTGCGTGATCACAAACACCCCCCCCCCCCAGCCACGCTCCGAAATCCAGTGAAAAGCCTTCCCAGAAGAGTGGAGGTTGGGGGGGGGAGTTGGGGGACGACTCTAAATCTGGATTGGGATGTTCAAAAAGAACATACGGGTATGATGGTCAGGTGTCCACATACATTTGGCCACATAGTGTAGATAAATTTGAACTATATTCAAGATCTTTTCACTTAAAAAATGTCAGGGTCTAAACAAACTGAAATGCTCCGAGGCACATCAGTACTTTAATAGCAGTAATGTGGCATAATTTTAATTGGATTTTTAAGCGACACTGGGCTGTGCCTCAAGCGTGGTTTACAGTTGGCAGACGCTCTTATCCAGAGTGTTACCGGTCTTGCCAAAAGGCCCAGCGGTGGCAGGTTGGCAGTGACCTCATGCCCCGATCAGTAATTCACTCTCTTAACCACTGAGCCACCGCTTCCTATTTGTTAATCAGTTAAAATGAGTGGAGCACAGGATCGAACCCTGATGCATACCACAACAAACTCGCCAACTTTGATTATTCCTCAGCAGATGTTTTGTCTGTGATGAAAATCGCACACCGTAAAATAATTAATTGGTCGAGAGTCGTGATGCGATCACATATCTGTGCAGACATCCCATGGAGGATCAAAGCTCCTCACAAGGAAAATGTGTAACTGGTGTTAATAAGGTCTATAATTATACGTGAAGACCATTTTATAAGTCTTTGTTAAAATAGTTGTCCGTTAAAATGTCACCGTTGCCTTTCGTTTATGTCTGCAAGCCGCGTGTGATGATAGAGCTTCCGGTTTTTATTACGTCTACCACTTTTCCAAATAGAAAACTATTTCAGCTACTTTTCATAAACACTTGTGGCTTTTCAAGTGCTAGCTTTATGAGTAGAGATAAAACATGCTAATTGAACACATTCTTTAGTCATGTGCTCAAAATATAACTCTTGGGGCCTCACCGAAAATAATTTGCGCTTCACTGTTGTGTAAATTACGTTCCTAATGACTTGCGATTGATGTCAAAGTCATTTCGCAACAAGAAAATATCCGTTGCAAATGAAACATGCCACACGGTGGCTGCCTGCCACTCGAGCGAGCGTGTGCCAAGTCTCCACGGTGCTGAACGACAGCCAATGTTAAGAGCATCTAATTGGGGGAAATTAGTAGCGTGATGAAGGTTTGAATTTAATCACAGAGGAGGGACAGAACAGAAGCTGCTGTTCTCCCTTCAGGCTACGCTGCTGCATACCAATCTACTGTTAGAGACGAGAGAAGCAATCACGCTTTAGAATCCATCCACTATGCACTAGTACCAGTCTCGCAACGTGTTCGGTTTAGCTCTTCACTTTGTGTCCAACGCTGCAATTATTTCTCAATTTATCAGTGCTGTGCCAATTTATCTGTAATGCACATGTAGGATTAAAACACACCAGAGTTAAATTATCAAGTGTGCAAGATAACAAAGCTGCGCAGTACCTGTCGATAACCCATTAATCAAGCGGTAGTTTAAAACATTTCTACTGAATGAAAACCTAACACACACACACTGCTGCACTTTATTATGAAAATGTACTGCATTTTTAAAAACAAAAGTAAATATTAATATATTATATTAAAGTAAATAAAAGATACACATCCAAATCGAACCAAAAAGTAACACCCCAAATAACACAAAAAAAAAGACGTCCAAAATGAATCAAATAGCATAACAAAATTTGTCAGTGATAGTTTTTAATTTCGCCTCTAGAGGCCGCTCTCGTACTCGTACCGTATAACGACAAGAACAATTCGCAAAGCGGGTTTTCAGTGCCGATCAATCGGTCGACCTTTAATATAAAGCATGTTTTCCCATTTGGAGGCACTGCAACTTGAACCGATAGGAATATTTTATGGTTTTCGTGAAAGTACAATATTAGTATATGTAGCTTTGTGTGTGTGTTCATTTTTAAACAGTAGGTGTGCTGCTCCATGTAATAAATTAACACTACTGTGATCAGTGAATTTATAATCCCAAATACTGCATTATAGCAGTCTGCATAACGTCTGAATACCGTATTTTCTGAATTATTAAAAATCCCCCCCCCACCCCACACACACATTTGCAGGCGTTGACTTCTACTTGTAGGGACCTGTTTATTTTGGTTTTAGCCAAGCAGGTGTCTGATGGGTCATGTTTTAGAAGCAGTACAAAGAACTAATCAACTTTAGCACTCAGGTGTAGTCATGAGGTTTGTTTTGATGCCACATTTTATTCAAAAGCTAATTAATTAGAATTTCATGCAAAACATTACTTTTTTTTCGTGGGGAGGGGGGGTTTGTTGGCTTAAAAGAAATTAGCACTAAGGTGTGTTCAAATGTTGGTTATAAAAGGAACACTTCAGCCGGCAGGATGAAGATGCTAAGAGAAGAGCGAGTGTAATTAACTTCTGTTCATGTAGATGAGCATTTGAAATCTGAACTTGGACCCAAATTAATGAGAAACATAAGCACATGATTATGATTAACACATCGGTGTAAACACCAACACACTGTAAACACTCGTGGAACACTGCAAGGCCACGGACCTTAAAATCAACACGTTTTCGATGTGGCGCGTTAACGATGACGCCTAACCGAAAAGCTTTCTGACTTCGTATTAATTTTGAAGAATGTGCTGTACTTTGTTTCTCCTCTCTCCAAAAGTAATCTCAAAGGATACGTCTGTACAGATGTTCCTGCCTCAGTGGGAGATAACTCCGGAGCTGTTTTCTGACTCATTTCTGTAATCGCTTAGTTCCGCACGCTTTGGAACGTCATCAAACGCCAGACGTGATCAATGACTTTCTAAACCAGTCATCACCAAGGGCACCTCTTAATGTTACCGAGGATTTCGGCTCACCGAAACTTATCACACCCGTCTTTTATGTATATTTACTCAGGGGATTAAATAAGCCATGGTGTTTCTCTATCACCGTGACCAGGTCATATTAGTCTTTTAGAGATTCACAGGATTGGAAAATGGAGAACAAACCTACGCAGTGTAAGAAACTGGAAACTGCCATGGAGTGTCTAAAGGAAGGCATATTTTCATTATCTTCTGATGTCTGGTTGTTTGGAGCTACACTCTGAGATCCTGACACGCTGTGACCATCATCAAAGTCCACCTGTGGTCAGAAACCATTCCCCACCTCGATCTCTTCATGTTTTTTAATAATAATAATTGTGGAGAGCATTTGTTGTATATTATGCTTGTGTATAATATCTACTGAATAGTGTAATAATTGTTCACAATTTGATGTACTTGCTGTAGAAATATGTCGAGATGACAGGGAGGAACGTACCAGGTCACTTAATTATAAAAAAAATTGATCACCCTGTTGGAGGAAAACGGGCACTGGCTGTGCCCTCGCCCTCAAGGACTGTCCAGAGGAGGTAGTGTGAAACATTCAAATCACCGAAGCCTACTCTACTTATCATCTAAACACTGTACTAATTTAATGTCTTGCGCTAAATGTAGGTGTACGTGCTGATGGAGCAGTGCTGGGACCTCACACCGCAGCAGCGTCCAACATTTGAGTCCCTGGCCAAGGCTTGGGAGGAAATATTTTAGTCCTAACTAGTTTCTTAATCAAAGTATGGACTTAATCGGGTTAAGAGTAGATGTTTTTTGTCCATGTAAACGCAGCTAATGTTAAGTTGAATTGACCCAGAATGTATTGAAATGAGACTGTTCATTCTAGTTAAGACAATTCTGTCTACAGTATACTGTACTGAGGTTCCAGTAGAAACATTTCTTTTTTTCCTATAACAGCATGCCTGGAAGTGTCGTGTTCTTTACTTCACTGTAGATTATTTTCATTTTGTTGCATTACATCATATCATTGTATGATAGAACAATTTAAACAGTAAATATATTAAGTGTGCTAAATATACACCAATTCAGTTCCGTATGGAGTTTCACAAAAAGTCTGAGCCCCTGAAAGTCACACAAACACAGTATTAAATAAATACTAAGTATTAAAAACTACTAAGATATAAAAACATTTCAATCCACTGGAAAGAGAAGGTACCTGTGTTGGCAGATGATGAAAATGTGAGAAGGTTTACTAAAACGTGAAGTCTCTTCATGTTGCCTGTGTGCTCGTAACACTGAGAAGCTCTACAAAAAAAAAAAAGATTTGTTTTTGCTTTTGGGGGTTTCCCCCCCCCCCCACCGCAAATGCGGAAGGTGCATCAGTGCTGCAATCCAGGATGGTCAAAATTCCCCAGGTTTAGTCACTAGTAATGTCTTAACACTGATAATGCTGAAAATATTATTCTTTATAATAACACTTCCTTTACCATATATGAAACACTGCCATTTCAGATGTGTTATGATGGACCGTGTAATTTTACTACAATGCCAACCAGACGCTAATGTCTATTATGATCTAAAATGGAATTTGGCCAGACAAACAGACAATCAGAGCAGCTTCTGTTCAGGTCTGACAGGTTTAGTGGCAGGATCAGGTTAAGATGTTAACTTTAAAATCCAACACAATGGGTTAAGCAGGTAGCACAAAGACATGGCACATATTCGTCATCGGAAGTGGATTCTGAATTATCACACTTTTTTTTTTTGCCCTCTAGCAGGTGCAGTGACAGTGTGGTTAGATGGGGCAGGACTCAACGTGTGTTTTGTTAACGAAAAATCCAAGAATCGTTGTCAAAGTCCGTAGGTCAGAAAAACAGAAAACGAAAAAAAGAGCAAGAGTCAAAAGCAGGAAACACAAAAGAAGTGAAATGTGAGATAAGACTTGGCAAAAAATTATAAACAAACTAATCCAAGGCTTAACAGAGAACAGGTGAACACCTTAGGGTAACCAACCAATAGCAGGACAGGATGGAGACAGGGCTAGAATAGAAACAAAAGGCAGAGAGATAGGGAAATTTGTAACAGGTTCATTGGATAATTAAGGGTTCTTAGCTTCCAAAGAAGGCTGAGGATCTGAGTGACTTTGACAAGGGCCAAATTGTGATGGTTAGACAACTGGGTCAGAGCATCTCCAAAGCGACAGGTCTTGTGGGGCGTTCCCGTTATGCAGTGGTTATTACCTACCAAAAGAGCTCCAAGGAAAGACAACCAGTGAACCGGTGCAAAAGTTAATGCTGGCTATGACAGAAAGGTGTCAGAACACACAGTGCGCGTAGCCAGAGACCAGTCAGAGTGCCCATGCTGACCCCTGTCCATCACCGAAAGCAACTACAATGGTCACGTGAGCATCAGAACTAGACCGTGGAGCAATGAAAGAGGAAGGCCTGGTCTGATGATTCACGTTTTCTTTTATATAATGTTGACAGTCATATGTGCGTCACTTACCTGAGGAAGCCATAGCACCAGGATGCACTATAGGAAGAAGACAGTATGATGCTCTGGACAGTATTCTGTTGAGAAAACGTGGGTCCTGGTATTCACGTGGATGTTACTTTGTTACTTCGTACCACCTACATAAACATTGCAGACAGAGTACATGTCACGGTTTCCCCTTTTAGCAGCGCGCTGGAGAGCATGTGGGCGCGTGCACGAGCACCTGCTTCTCGTTTGGTGACAATCGTGACATTGGACACGTGCATTTTTGTTGTGTTTCAGTTATGTCTCCTCCCTGTTCTGGCTGTTATTTCACATGTGTCTAGATTGGTGTCAGCCATCAGCAATTAACACGCTGATTATGTTTGCATATATACTGCCATCTCCCAGCACACGGCGCGGAATATTAAAATAGATTAGATACGATAGTTTACCTCAATCATAGTCATGGTGTTTATCCATGTTATGTTCCATGTTAGTTTAGTTCATTGCTGGTTTTTCTGCTCCCAGTTCCTAGTCATTGTTTATGTTTCGTTTCTCGACCCTGTTTTCCGTGACCTTGAGTCCTGCTTTGCCCCGTTTATGCTGGTTTGCCGATCGCCTGACCTTTTGCATGTTTTGGATTATGTTTATGGATTACAATTTGGATTTATCTACCTGTGTCCCTCTTCAATAAAACTGTTGAACTGCACAGGCATCCATCCCTATCTGCGTTACGTCTCGAGACGTGACAGCACAGCCCTTCATGGCAACAGTATTCCCTAATGGCAGTGATCTCTTAAAGCAGGATAATGTCCCCTGCCACACTGTTCAGGAACAGTTTGAGGAACATAATATTTTGTTTATTTTATTTATTTAAATTTTATTTAGTCATTTATTTTTATCTTCTTTTTGTTTTATTGGGTATGCACGAATGTATGTTCTAATCGGTACAAAAAACAAGTTTGGCTCCCGATTTGTTGATTCACTGAGCTATACAAAATAATCTCCGTAACTTTTTTCTCCTTTTATAAATGTGGTCGTCAGTGTACTGAAGTAAGTTTGTTTTTTTCCAATGTGCCATGTCTTTCAATAAAAAAAGAAGAGAATTGAGTGTGTTTTGTCTAAAATGTTCAACATTACTGGTTGTGACCTGGCTCTTGTTTGGCAGGTGGATGTCATCGTAGGGGCCCGTGATGGAGGAGGGGAACTTGCTGAAGATGATGGGCTCAGTGGGGATGGGGGCGCTCTGCTCCAGGCAGTGGTCTCTGTAGTTCATACCCACACACACCACCTTGTCCAGGCTCTGAAACGGAGAAGCAGCTATGGAGTTAGAATCATGCCATTAGAGATCTGAATGTAAAAACACTTAAGGGTGTACAAGTGAATATTCGTGAACCTACAGGAGAGAAATACACCAAGCCTGTACACACCTGTGTGAGCGAGTGCATGTCTTGTGTTGCTGATGGCCGATAGTCGTTGTTTTTTTTTTAAGTTAAAAAAAAATCAGATACATATCCTGATATACAATAATTATAAGGTCAAAAATTGAACAGACGTTAACAGGTTTAATTAATGAGGATTTTTTTTTTTTTACTGTCAAAAGCTGAATCATCAATATAAATAAACATAAAAACTACTTATGAGACTTAAGTCGTCGAGACTTTTAACCAGAAGCAGATTTTACACTTTGCTGTAAAATTTTCACCTGTTCGTCAACAAATCGCAAGTTGTAGGCTGCCAAAAGTTGTTTTACACAAATAACCCACTTCCTGTGAGCGATTGGCTCCCTCTAGTGGCTCACTGTGGGTTTAGAGACATTACCAGTGTTTTAAAAGCATGATTTCCACCAATGCCAAGAACATTTTGTTGGCCAGCTGATATTGATTACTGGAGGTAAATTTTAACAGATAATATTGATCTTTAGAAAACAGGACAATGTTTTATCATGTTTTAGTCATTTAGTTGTTCGTTATAGACCAAATTTAATCAGCTAAACTTGATCTAAACCTTAAGGACTGAATTCTCAGTTTTGGATATCAGCCAAAAGATTACATATAAGTGACTCCATGAAGTCTGCCCCACCTCTGAGCACACTCTATACCCTTCTCTCCCAGCTCCAAGAACTCTCTCATGGTGGACGGGACGGTCTGATCAAACGCCTTCAGGTCGACGACGCCGTTCGCACTCTCCACACCAACCCTCGCACTTCCCTCGGCTCCCCGTCGGCAGAACTGGACCAGGCGCATGCTGGCTGAGGTGAGGGTGCGTGTGCCTGAGCCTACAGAAAACACATGACCGAGTCTCCTCAAACTGAGCCACGAGCCTTACACCACTCTCGTCTCCTCTCTCTCTCTCTCACACACACAGGGGTGAAGGGTCAGAGAGAGAAACAAGAGGACATTAGGGTCAGAAAAAAACAGAGAAAGATTTGAGACTTAGAAGTGTATAAACGATGTTTTGGATAAATAATTCTGTCATATTATCAATTTTTTATTCTAATCTTTTGAGATACTGGATCTTTGATTTCCAAGAGCTGTAAGCCGTATTAATCAAGATTAAAACAAAAAGGCTTACAATATTTCTAATAATAATCCTTACGATTACAATATGGTTTCAACCCTTCGGGCTGGAATCACTACTCTTGGATGTTCACCTGTTTTTTTTGGGGTTTTTTTACTCCGTAGCAAATAAACAATCACAGATATGACAAAACATTTTTTGTTTAATCTATTAGACAGTAGATATGCCTTTGGGGTAGAACATGATTTGGGGACAATTTGGAAACACGGGATCTTCCTGATGAGTTCAGGAACACACATAGCCCACCCCAAACTAGTCTCTGAGCTGCTGGACGCAGTCCTACCTGTAAAGCTATTGCAGTATGCAAATGTAATGCACACACTAACAAATTAGACCGTTTCCCTAGGTCACGCCCGAGCGGACCATGCAGCGAAACAAAAGCAGGCGGCGACAATGACATCCTTAACAGCACTACTCTGTGTACTATCCTCTGAGAAAATAATCACTCCTTCTTCACAGCTTTTAAACCTCCAAGCATGAGCTACGGTGGAGGAAAAGGTTGTGTGGCGCAAAGCAGGCTGCACGGTTGTTGAAGGAGTTTGGCGATGCCCCCAGGGCTGTCCTTGTCTTCAAAGCTGACGCATGGCAGGGACCAGGCATCAAAAGATAGCTGCAATAACAAAGCATTGGTTTCTCTAATTACTCTAAAAATAAAAATAAAAATTGTGGTTTACGCACAACTCATAACGTGGGTTGAGGTTTGAAGGTAGAGAAGGCCGTGTCCCTATGTCCAAACAGGACTCGGACGCGGTAGCAAAGGCGTTGCTTAGAAAAGTAATTCCTAGATGGGGAATTCCCACAAAAAATCTCCAGTGATAATGGCACACCTTTTGTGAGCCATGCCCTTAAGCAGGTGGGTGAATATTTGGGTATTGACTTAAAGCAGCACAGTGCATATCATCCAGCTAGTGGTGGGGTGGTAGAGAGAGAAAATGGGACACTAAAAAACAGATTGAGCAAATGCTGTTCTGAAACAGGCTTAGGATGGGCTTAGACTCTTTGGGATAGTGTTTGGGAGATCTCCACACACAGGAATTGGACCTGTGACGGCTCCTCTTCCCGACGCTGCAGCATGTGATGTAATGTTAAATTACTGTGCAGCCCTGTCCTCTGCTCTGCACTCTATCCACAAGCAGGTAAAGGCAGCACTTCCAGCCCCAGCCACGGGTCCGCTGCATGATCTGAAGCCTGGAGAGAGTCGTGATCAAGGACTTCCACAGGACCAGGTGGAACAAGCCACGGTGGTCTGGGCCATTCCAGGTTCTCGTTGTCACTCATTCAGCAGTGAAAGTCAACCAGAAAGCCACATGTGTGCATGCGAGCCACTGAAGGAGAGTGCCAGAGCTGAGCAATGAGCTGAAGAAGACAGGACTTCAATAGGAGAACAAGACCATAATCAAGAGGCCTCTAGGAGGACCTACGTTCACGAGCAACGAACTGCATATACACACCCACACACACGTGACACACTGCACGCAAACACCCATTCTCACACCAGTTCCTTGTGGTTACACAACACAAGATACCAAGTGGTATCTAGTAACCTGCGAAATCACGGACATGTAGTTTTTGGAGGAAATGTTGATGACACGGAAACTGTACTCTTAGGAGGACTGAACTTCATTAGTGCGTACTATATAGCCACGTGACCAGGACAGAGGTTAGACGACGTGACTTTGCTACCTCACCTCTTACGCCCCAAAGCTCCCTGACCACAGACTACTGTTGCAGACTAGACACAAATCATTAGATGTCGACCTGCACATCCACTCATACATACAAACCTATTCCTAATCGTACACCCTTCTCCTGGTATAGGTGGTATCTGTTAGCAAGTTCGGTCACAGAAATAAACTCACAAATCACTGGGACCGTTCCCGACAACACTGGGGGTCCAGGGGTAGACCCTTAAGCTAGAACGATAAACCAAAGCGCGATATTGAAGTTTATTGGGTGGAAGACTTAATGACCAATCACGCCAATCACATCGTTGCAGCAGAAAGAGTGCATGAAGCACACACTTTTACCCAAATTTGGTATTTAGCTGATGCGTCAAATCTGTTTTACCGAGATGTGTCGAGTCTCACACGTAATCTTCGCCCATGGCCTTGATGGACTGCATGAACTGAGGCACTTCGTAGTCGACTACTTGCAGCAGCATGCCGTCGCCCACGCCGTCTCGGTACACCACGATGCGTGACTGCAAACATTTGTTGTATTTGAAGAAGGCCTTCAGCGCAGCTGAGGAAAAGAAATCAAAACAAAAAGGGATGTCTTAATACACTTCTTAACTGAAGCGACAATTCTAAAATTGCTCGCTTTTTGTACCACGTTCCATCAGACTGCAGTGTCAGGATTTAATCCTGAGAGTAAAGTCGGAATTCAAAGAGACTGCAGTGTAACGAGGTCATTTATGAGCATGATGTTCCTCGCAGAGTGCATTACATACCCTGCACACTTTGAAAACCACCTGAGAGAAGGACGGTACTCTGTCATCGTTACAGAGCAGCGGCAAATACGCAATCGTATTTATCCTTACGGTTGGTCGACAGGATCACAACCACCTTACACACATGATTTAAAGTGAGTGCTTGAGAACAAGAAGTAATGGTAATCTGCAGACTGAGGCTGTTAATCTTAAATATTCCTATCCCGTATGCTTAGACCCATAAAAGGATATACTGTGACAAAAATCACATAGCAGCAGTTGCACTATACTGCGTGCGTCACATCACAAAAGGTGAAAGGACTTTAACAAAGAAGATCAAACAGCAATATCCTTAAACACTCTCTTTTTTTAAAAAATAAAGTTTCATTTGACTTATTTATTAGAAGTGTCATGATACTAGCTTTTATTTTCCTTAATCGAAACCTTGAGTATCAGCTGATAACCATCTGATATTGTTTTCTTTAATATCTACAACGCTCATTATTTTAACTGAAGCACTCGGTTTACCATTAAACTTTCATACAAAAAAAAAACCATACGTAAAGTATGAATATAATAAATTCAATCCTAGCGAAAGAACAGTCAAGTCTCTTTTACATGCATCAGTTATATGATTTGATTTCTGTTTTCTCTGATAGCTGATCCACCGTTTTTTTGTTTTTTTTTTGCTGCCATCAGGTTCTGGATCAGTGCCATCTATATTATTTACCCATATTAATGTGGGGTTTTTTTCTTCTACCCCCTCTTTTATTTTATTTTTTAATCAAAGTCGTTTCAATCATATATTTCATATCACATTCAAGCAGTTATCTAAATCAGCCAATCATGTGCCAGCAGCACATTGCATAAAATCATGCAGGTACAGGTCAAGAGCTTGGTGATTGGTACCAAATGGGCTGGTTTGAGTATTTCAGAAATAAGGCGTTTCCATCCACACACAACTGTTGCTCACTCAATGCTTTTCGCACCATTCTTAGTAAACTCTACAGACTGTTCTGCGTGAAAAGCCCAGGAGATCAGCAATTTCTGAAATACTCAAACCAGCCCATCTGATACAAACAACCATGCCACAGTAAAGGTCACAGAGATCACAATTTTCACCCATTGTGATGCTTCGTGCTGCTGCCCCATGATTCAACAACTACATGAATCTGAGGGTGTTTCTAATAAAATGGACAGCGAGTGCATTACCTATTCATTCAAATAATGAATATAATGTTCGTTACATTACTAGTTACATGTATGGTTTTTCTAAGCAATACAATACATTTTCTATACCTTAACTCCTAAAAAGTACAGATGCTAAACTGAACATTTCAGCATAATAATATACACAAACAAATCTACAACAAACATCACGCTTGATTCTACCCAGTGTGCGAGACCCACCATCTGAACCTGTTGCTCCACGTTCTGCTGCAGAGCTCTCAGCAGAGCCTCCTGTCGATCATCGTACTCGATCCTGCATACAGGAAGAAAAAAAATGAAGTGGGGGAGGGGATAAAAATTGTTAATGCTGCAATTAAGACATGATCCTTGCTCAACATCGCTTTGGTTAAAATAAAAAACACTACGCACAGTAACAACGGCCTTCCGCTATGAATGAAAGAAAAGCTGTCAAGTTGCTCTTCATTTTAGCGCGTGCAGTTCGGAAAACACGTTTGTTTGCCGAGACCATTGAAACGTTTGTGCCTAGCTGATCAACTGCAGCTGAATACAGACAATATTAGAGCAAAGTTGTACTCGTACCACACATACACACAAACTCGACTCAGCAAGAGTGCGACACATGTCACGTACAGTTCTGTTTTCTCTGTGTGTTCTGTGGTCCCCCGGTCCCCCTTACTGCTCTCGCTCCCTGTAGGATCCTTGGTGCAGATGTCAACAAAGCGTTGGTCTCCACACTGATGTCTCAGTTTGCCCATGAAGTCGAGAACAGTCTCGCTGCGCAAAACCTTATGGCTCACGTCAACACAGCATGATGCCGGACTCGTACTGCAGGATGCTGGTCACAAAGCCAGGCCAGATGGACAACCTGCAATGAAAAAAAACAGAATACGGGTCAAATGCTTCATACGTCCACATACACTCGTTTAAAAATATATATCATCATCAGTTTTGCCCCAGTGTTATTCTGCAACAACTACTTATTCCTGTTACAATACCCATTGTACACCCTGTGTTAAACCTGCAGGAGTGGAACTCCTGTATACACACACACAAAGAGCAAGTACTTGTGCTGAGGGATGTTCAGGGGTCCCCGGGGTTGTAGTAATGACAGCCGATCTGCTGCATGTTTAGAATCTTCAGAATCCTGAAAACAGCAGCTGAAGTTGAACAACCGGGGTGAAGGAAATAATCAGCTAAATTTACTGCTTAATAGAAGTATCTCCTCATACCTCTCGAAGACAATGTTGTAGAACTGCAGGCATACGGGAGAGGATGGAGGCAGTTCGTTGGTCAGCGTGACCGTGATCTGGATTTTCTCTCCCTTGTTGCTCTCAGTCCACAGCACCATCTCCTAGCGCAGGGGTTCCCAAACTTTTCAGTGTAAGGCCCCCCCAAATGGCATTAACATTTGACTGAGGCCCCCCTTTTGCAAGATGTCTTTAAAACACATTAAAAATACAGACTTCTGAATATATCCCCCTTATATAACATGTCATAGTAATAAAAATAACGTTATAGTAGTGCGCACATGTATATATATATACACGTACATACATTTCATTCATATATAGGTATTTATTTAATTTTTACACCAAATGGTTGAGGCCCCCCGGGCGCCCCCCAAGAGTGTCGCGGCCCCCACTTTGAAAACCACTATCCTAGAGAAACACTACTATCGTTAGCTCTCTAAACAAGTAGAGATCTCAAAGTAACGCCACAGCATTTTCTCTATCCGCTTGACGTGTATTTGTGATTACCGTGGACAGTAATGAACATGTTTCCCTGTACCAAAAACAGCAAAAACCCCTTTGACCTAAAAATTTGTCTAGAATGTTAAAAGTCTTAGCATGAAAATGTCTAAGTCTGTTCTTATGTATGGTAACGTTAATGTGCCACAATATAACAAGTAGGCATGAGAAAACTTGTGCTTAATGTAAAATTGATATTAAGTGCAACCCATAGTAATTAAACATTATTTCATCCATTCATCTTCTATACTGCTTATCCTTTTCAGGGTCACGGGGGGAACCTGGAGCCTATCCCAGGGAGCATCGGGCACAAGGCGGGGTACACCCTGGACAGGGTGCCAATCCATCGCAGGGCACACTCACACACCCACTCATACACTACGGACACTTTAGACATGCCAATCAGCCTACCATGCATTTAAGTAGATCTAGTTATTGTTAAATAGAGAATTGATTTGAATATTTTCTTTTACTGTAACAACTTTCCTTCTTTGATAAACAATCTCTTGAAAGTTGAGATTCTATAAAAAGACAAACTGTTGTTTAATGTAGTTAGAAAAATAGACAACTTTTAATTAGATGAATTGTGCATCCTCACCGTGCCTGGAGCTCCAACCTCTTGGCCATGTGCTCTGCCACGGGATCTGGATTGTCCAGACATGATGTCTACTTAATTCCACCCAAACTATAAATGAATACAAGATATATATCTACAAATATATACACTAAAAAAACAACAACAATGAATACAAACTTGTCCCAATATGTGCAGATCAAACACTAAGCACCCACATACCGGGCACGTGCTCCACACCTGACTGCCTCATACCGAGCACGTGCTCCACACCTGACTGCCCCGTGCAGTGACTGTTAGCGCTTTTTCTTGTTAACAAAAACATTGTTTTTAAATAAATTAGTGTCGATTAAATAGTATTTTTTGCATAAAGAAGAGTTAAGCTCGTCTTGGGAATACATTAAGAAGATTGAATACAAAAAGTTTGCCCAATATTGTGTGTGTTAAGACAAAAAAAATACATTATGACCTTTAAACCTTTATGCTAATCATGATGGGGGCGAAAAAAACGATTAGACTAGGCGTTTACGACCAAAAGGGTTGTTTTTTTAACGTAATTCATATAATTTCCATACTCAAAGCACTTTTAATACTTGTTTTTCTGTACAAAACTTGAACAAAAATTTTCTTCGAGTATTGTAATTTAGAGTAGGACGCAACGGCTAATTATCTGACTAAAACTGGCTGGCATTTGCTCGTTACTTACTACAAACTAGTTAACTAGCATTAGTTTAAAAACAAGAACACAATTCTAAATATAACTATTAAAATAAACACCATATTTGGCTTAAACATCCTTACCGTGACTGTACACTCCTGACGAGCAGTTCAATTGAACCGTCCGCCTCGCGCTGTCCTCGTCACCAACATGTATCAATCCGCGCCACGTTTATCACGTTTATTTTAACATCTAAATTATATATATTATTTATAGTTCCTGTTTTTTATTCTTTGTTTTGGTCATTATTCCATATTATATGGACTGATATTTAAAAAACAAAAGTCAAATTTTTTTTCAACATAAAACAAGGTACTATTTTCACTGGAAGAATACAAGTTCAATTTGGGTAGTGCGATGAACATCGGCACTACTTTTTGCTCGTTGACCTCAATTACAAGATGGCGGACGGAGTTTCAATTCAAAATGGCGTCTGTTCACCAGACGACGCCCAAACACAGACAAATACAGTATAAACATTTGTTATTGTGAATATTCTGGGGGAAAAAATGTTCACTATTATCACGCTGACGTTAAGTGATCCTGTTGGGGAAAAAGGAGAAAAAGAAACGGGCTGTTATGGGAATTGTCTTAATGGCTTCCAGTACATGGTACTTTTCATCAGATTCTTGAAGTTTGGTGATGAGCTCCTATTATAATGTCTGTTTGGAGTTTCCCATGTTTTCCCCAGCAGTTATGGAGGAACTCTACTAATACTCTAATACTTTTTCTAATAATTTCCCATGATAAATGAATTAATCCAAAGCGCTTTACACTGTGTCTCATTCACCCATTCACACACACACACAGGATCTAAGATCCTCTAGACAATATATTTTTATCTCCATCAGAAGATGCAGTAGGCCTAATCACAGGCCAGATAGATGTCATCTAGTCCAGATACCTTCTTGCACCAGTGACTTATGGTGAGGAGGGAGGGGAGGAGGGAGGTGAGCTGCCTTAGTGCCTTAGGTGGCTTGCTCAGTTGGGATAAATTCACACCTTTAATATCTGTATACCATGTTGATATTTCTGTAAAGCTGCTGTGAGACAATGTCTATTGTAAAAAACGCTATACAAATAAAATTGAATTGAATTTAACTTAGTTGTTTTCGTTTAAACGAACAAACAAGTAAACAAATACATAATATTTTATATTAATTTAAAATCTGTTGCACTTTTATTCATATCATTATATTATTCAACTGTTGGTTAATGGTGCAAAAAAGGAATCCACAATGCAATTAATAATTCATCAGTTTAAATCTAATACATTTATTTTCTAGTATTTCCCCCCACAGAATTTTTATGTAAACATAAATATAAATAAAAGCTTCTCATTGTTGCCAGATTGAACAATCGAGTGCAATTTGAAACATGTTTATTTTTCTCTTCTGTGGATTTATACTGTAGCCTATTAGTTCATTAATAATGAATTTAGTCACAGTTTGCTATGATTTATTACTAAAATATTTAACTCTTGCTTAAAGGAGGAAAAAATTTTTAAATCCAGTAGGCAATGATGTCAATAATTAATACATTTAACCTGGATAAAACTATTTTGTTGTTTTTTTCCCCGCAGATATTGTACAGTTTTTTTTTTTTAATGTAAAATAAACTGGGGAGGTTTTTTGTGTGGATGAACAGTCTACTGCAGAGGATTGACACCAGACAGAAGAGACACCAGCAGAGCTCCTGGAACCCCTCTTCCTTGAATCACTTGAGCAAGATTTCCCGAATCAGGGAATGGCGAGCCACCCAAACAATTGCATGCAGAAGATTTGAACATCTCAATCAGGATACCCGCCTATGCAGCAGTACTGACACGACTTGTGGGTAGGATTTGAAACAGAAAGAACCCTTTTGTAAGAAAACCAGAAAACTGTAAATCCATTTATTTCATTTACAGTTTAATGTGACTCTGTAGTATACTTTAATCAATAGTTCGTAAGTAAAGCCGGCTACTTAACTGTACTTACCTTGTTCGCTGGTCTCAATCCATTTAGTTAGTTATCAATACACCTCCCTCTGAATCTAGTACTGGTCCTCTCTCTCTCTCTCTCTCTCTCTCTCTCTATATATATATGTGTGTGTGTGTGTGTGTGTGTGTGTGGTTAACTGGTATCAAGGCTTGTTACATTTTACTTAACACACATATGTACAGTATTCACATACGTACTAGAAAATAATGTATGGATGACTTTTTAATGAATTTAGGGACGGATGGGGGAAAATATGTTTTAGTTACATTTGTTTCTGACAGGAGTTGGAAGGATCTAGTCATCAGTTATTTAGTTAACAGCTGGATGCATGTTGTCTAATGACTTCTTACTGATAGGTGGCATCTTCGAGCTAACAAAGTACACCCTGAAGTTGTTGCTCTTTCTGAAATACGCCTTTTTCTTCTCAGGAAAATGAAGTTTAGCCAAAACCAAAACTAGCCAGACTGAGTACATTTTACACCCGGTTTACCTCAGGAGTCAGATTGAGTATACTGACAGGAAACCCCTTGAAAATGAAACCCAGCCCAAATAGTTATTTTCAAGTTCAAGTCCAAGTTCAAGTGGTTTTATTGTCATTTCAGCCATATACAGTTGATACTGTACACAGTGAAACGAAACAACGTTCCTCTAGGACCATGGTGCCTACATAAAACAACACACTAACCACACGAGACACAGAACTAATAAGATCCACAAACATTCTACATAAAGTGCACGTGCAGACGTGTGCTAACAACACAGGACAGTACAGTACTACTAAGACAGGACAATAGGTACAGTAAGTGACAGTGTAATGCCGAGCAGTACACAGTTTTAGTGAGGAAGTGTCCGATATAACAGGTAGTGCAAAAGATAGGTGCCAAGGAGTAACAATATAACGTAAAAATGGTATAAATGTAAACATAACATGCTATGACTGAGTATTTAGCAAATTAGCTTATACCAAATATGAACATAGCAGTTATAGTGGTAGCAGCCAGGTAAAGTGTAAATAAAGTGTTTATAGTGACAATAAATTAGATACTATATTTTTAGAATACAGTAGCAGCAAAAAATGCAACAGTGTCAATGCAGGAATGGGCAAATATTTCAGTGGGAGTTGGATGGTGTTCCGTTCAGTGTGTGTGTTAGTATTAATGTTAGTATGAGGTCAAGAGTGTGACCACCATTATGAGTAGACCCGATTACGTTCTGATCGACGCCGATTATGATTACGATCCGATTACGTTCTGATCGACTGAATCTAAGATGGACACAACCGCTGTTCTCAGAGGGTCTTCTGGGTTCTCAAAATGAATATTAAAATCACCAACGATTAATGCTTTATCTACAGAAACAGCCAGGTTTGAGATAAAGTCTGCAAATTCACTAAGGAATTCAGTATATGGTCCTGGGGGTCTGTAAATAATAATTAGAGGAATTGACTTATTTTTTCTGGCTACATAAGTTATACTGGTATAAAGAACTTCAAAAGAGTTCAATTTATGATTAGGTTTTTGTGTCACGCCTAGATTGTGACTATGGATGAGACCAACACCTCCTCCTCTACCAGTTAAACCAGGCTGATGTACAGAACTGGTGTGAGAATGGGTGTTTGCGTGCAGTGTGTCACGTGTGTGTGGGTGTGTATATGCAGTTCGTTGCTCGCGAGCGTAGGTCCTCCTAGAGACCTCTTGATTACGGTCTAGTTCTCCTATTGAAGTCCCGTCTTCTTCAGCTCATTGCTCAGCTCTGGCACTCTACTGCAGTGGCTCGCATGCACACATGTGGCTTTCTGGTTGACTCACACTGCTGAATGAGTGACAACGAGAACCTGGAATGGCCCAGACCACCGTGGCTTGTTCCACCTGGTCCTGTGGAAGTCCTTGATCACGACTCTCTCCAGGCTTCAGATCATGCAGCGGACCCGTGGCTGGGGCTGGAAGTGCTGCCTTTACCTGCTTGTGGATAGAGTGCAGAGCAGAGGACAGGGCTGCACAGTAATTTAACATTACATCACATGCTGCAGCGTCGGGAAGAGGAGCTGTCACAGGTCCAATTCCTGTGTGTGGAGATCTCCCAAACACTATCCCAAAGTCTAAGCCCATCCTAAGCCTGTTTCAGAACAGCATTTGCTCAATGTGTTTTTTAGTGTCCCATTTTCTCTCTCTACTGCCCCACCACTAGCTGGATGATATGCACAGTGCTGCTTTAAGTCAATACCCCAATATTCACCCACCTGCTTAAGGGCATGGCTCACAAAAGGTGTGCCATTATCACTGGAGATTTTTTGTGGGAATTACTTTTCTAAGCAACGCCTTTGCTACCACGTCTGAGTCCTCTTTGGACGTAGGGACACGGCCTTCTCTACCTTCAAACCTCAACCCACGTTATGAGTTGTGCGTAAACAACAGCGTAAACAACAAAAAATTTTTTTTTAGAGTAATTAGAGAAACCAGTGCTTTGTTATTGCGGCTATCATTCCCCTTTTTGACGCCTGGTCCCTGCCATGCATCAACTTTGAAGACAAGGACAGCCCTAGGGGCATCACCAAACTCTGTCAACAAACGTTCAGCCTGCTTTGCGCCACACAGCCTTTTCCTCCACCGTAGCTCGTGCTTGGAGGTTTAAAAGCTGTGAAGGAGTGATTATTTTCTCAGATGATAGTATACAGAGGTATGGGACTGTAGATGCAGCTGCTTGCTTTGCCGCTCGAGCATTTCCTAGGGAAACAGGATCTAATTTGTTAGTGTGTGCATCACATTTGCATACTGCAATAGCTTTGGGGAGCAGGACAGCACCAACAACTCTGAGACTAGCTTGTGGTGGGCTATGTGTGTTCCTGAGCTCATCAGGAAGTTCCTATGTTTCCAAATTGTCCCAAAATCATGTTCTACCCCAAAAGCATATGCGATATCGCGTAATCTCTAGATAAAGGTGATTACTGCAGTTCCCTTTTCATTGATTTATCAAAGGCGTTCGACACAGTGGACCATGAAATATTGCCGCATAGATTAGAGTGTTGGTCTATCGAATCATTTAAAAATGATTGAAGTAATCTCAGACAGACTATTCAGGTTAAGTAAAGGTTAAATAAATAAAATATAAAATTGCTCTTTCCACAGGTGATCGCTAATTCCCTGTGTTTCTTGTAATACTTGATTTAATCTCGCACCCATTCACTTTTTTAATCCTAGTATAATGTACTTCTCTAATCAAAGGAATAACACTTCTGTAAAGGTGTCTTCTACTCTCATGTTTAGTTAATCTGTCAAAGAGTTCTAGTCTGTTGTCTGCAAAAATACAACCCCAAGCGGCAAAGATTCATTCTTCTCCATTCCTGAATTCCTTTCTTAATATCCTGTTGGTGAATGAAAAAAAATCCTTTAGTCTAGAACTATTTGTGATGCACCCTAACCTAACATGTTAATATCCCATCTATGCTAACGAGTGATAATCCCAATTGTAGTGCGGTACCGTACTGATGGGGTTTGGGCGCTGTCAAGTATCATTTATAATTTGGACATCAGTCAGTGAACGACACACAGTAGGCTACTCAAAATTCTCACAAAATAAGATTATTATTTCCAATTCTTGCACCAAATGTAAGAAAATACAGATCTCTTTTCATTTATAGAAACTGAAATAATAAAAATAAACAGGTTCCCATACGGGGGATTAATAGATGAAACGATAAGGAAACAAGCCTCTGTTCATAAAAGAAAAAATGCACACACAAAAGGCAGTAAAAAAAAAACAAACAAAAACTAGTTAACCCCAAAATAATTCTTAACCAAAGCAAAAAAGTTGTTCCCTTTACATTGAATGTGTAGAATTACACAAAAGGAAATGTACACCTGATGTAGCTGTCTACTTGTGAGTACTTTCCCTTTTAATTGTCATGATGTCATTGGTCTGTGCAATTTCCTGTTTTGGCTCCTCCTCTTCCGTTTCATGTTGTAATTGAATGGGAGAGAGCATAGTGTGAGGGACACAACGCAGACTACAACCAGTTCCACTTGCTGCAGGTCCATATTTGGTGTAGCTGTGTGGATCTCATTTCGGCCTGGGTTTGTGACGTCACAGTCAGGCCTCGGATAGAGTTAAGGCACTCAGTGCCTGAGGAGAAAAACAAACAAACATTTTGGTGGTTAAATAACTTAGGATGCTCTGGCTGTACTGTATTGTTTGATGTTTACTTATTTATTTTTTTAAACTATCTTTATAATGGTATGTGTGATGGCGATGAGAACATAACATCAGATGGTGTACTAGCAGCTAGCTAGCTAATTTAGTTATGTTAATGATACGTATAAGAGGCAGGAGGATGTGAAAACTGCCCAAATTGTGTATTCATTCATGCAGTAGTAGCTGATTTATTTATTGATTGATTGATTGATTGATTTTATTTGTACCTCAGGGTAGCTAACATGCTAATCCTCGAGCAGAAATGCTAAAGCAGCCGCAGTTCCTCAAGCCATTAGCATCCAGGTCCCTCCGTGCTAATGAAGTGTCCTTGACTGCTTCGGTGTCAGGCTGCTTTCTCTCTGTTCTGATTCTTTTCCCCCATGAATGTCTGGCTAGAACTTTCTGGAACTTGGTATCCACTAGACATAACATGCCACCAAAGCAACAAATTACCAGTAGAGACCGACAGGGACCATTACAGTTTCCATTAAAACCAATACAATTCCCATTTTTACCATTACAAATTCTATGATGGTTTCTGTTGTGTTTGGGGGTTTTTTTTTCAGTAGGGAAATTCCTGTTTCCCTTTTGGGAATAAATCAGAGCAAAGTGTAACCAAATTAATGAACTAATATAAATTATGTGTATATATATATATATATATATATATATATATATATATATATATATATATATATATATATTCCAATTTGCATTCAGTCTCTCAATCTGGCAACACTGAGAAGCTGTGTTTTTTTTCTTTGTTTATTTTACATTTTTTTTTAAAAAAAGTGTACAATATCTGCGGGGAAAAAAATACTACAAAACACTTTTATTCGATATAAATGTATTAATTATTGACATCATTGCCTACTGGATTTCTTTTTTTTCCTCCTTTAAGCAACAGTTGAATATTTTAGTAATAAATCATAGCAAACTGTGACTAAATTCAATATTAATGTACTAATAGGCTACAGTATAAATCCTCAGAAGAGAGAAAAAAAACATGTTTCAAAATGCACTTGATTGTTCAATCTGGCAACAGTGAGAAGCTTTTGTTTATATTTATGTTTACATAAAAATTCTGTGGGGGAAATACTAGAAAATAAATGTATTAGATTTAAATTGATTGATGATTAATTGCATTGTGGATTCCTTTTTTTGCACCTTTAACCAACAGTTGAATAAAATAATGATATGAATAAAAGTGCAACAGATTTTAAATTAATATAAAATATTGTTTGTTTGTTTGTTTAAGCGAAAACAACTAATGGCAGCTCACCTCCCTCCTCCCCTCCCTCCTCACCATAAGTCAACGGTGCAAGAAGGTATCTGGACTAGATGACATCTATCTGGCCTGTGATTAGGCCTACTGCATCTTCTGATGGAGATGAAAAATATATTGTATTGTTTAATTTGCACAGGAGGAACTTGGATCACACTTTAATTTGACTCATGGGATGGATTAGAACATTACATCTAAAGAAAACGATGTTGCTAAAACTGTCTGGAATTCATCAGACCCCTGCTGAAAAAAAAGCATTAAAGATTTCCAGTGGTTTCTTAAAAAAAAAAAAAAAGTAAAAAGAGTAACTCTGTACATCATCTGCTTCTCGCAACACTCTAATCTCGCAAACTGCCATCTTTTATTGATCCTGCAAAATGACCTGCACCTGCTCGTGTAGACACAGCGGTAAATGGATAATAATTTTAACGCTACAAGGTGGGTTTTAATTCAAACTTCTTTATTAAATAATTCCTCACCAATCATAATCAAGAGTAGCAACTGTAAAATAAAAAAGTGTACAGATGATGAAGTGACCACTAGGTGGTGGCATTACACACCAGCAGAGAGATATCTGTGATTTTGCCAGCTAAAGTGTGAATTATGCATCACACAACTGATATTCCATGGAATTGATCAATCTTCTGGATAGAGAACCAGCATGCATATTAGGGCAGCGGGAGCTCAGTGTTTAAGGCACTGGGCTACTGAGCCAAAGGATGTGTGTTCAAATCCCAGCGCGGCACCCAGCACCAGGTCCTTGGGCTTCGATTGCTCGGCTGTATCCTGTCTCAGTTGTAAGTCACTTTGGATAAAATGAGGTAAACGCATGTGGGGTGTTTACTCTTAGTGCTTTCAGAACTGTGTACATAACAGAGCCATAAGCTGTGTATATAAAAAATGAAATCATATCATATGTGCAAGCCTGAGGTTTACAATTTGTGCTGTGGGTAATGCTGGAAACCAGTAGCCAAAGTAAAACTAGACCAGAGAGAAGTTCATTAGAGAGACGCCACTGAGGATCACATGCAAATTCAGATTAATACACCAGGTGTTCAGGGTTCTTCTTTAAAACTCTACTCTACCAGGATTCTTAAAGGTAACTCGTTTAAAATGATTATCTGATCCTCATCTCTAGTTAATGGCATCCGAATTAGTCAGGATGCATGGAACCAGCATCTCTACTAGGACTTGTCTGAAACGCTAAATAAATGAATGAGCAGAAGGAATAAACTATGGAGATATTTTGTGGGTTATGGAAAGCTGTGATTGAGCATTTTCTTGATTATGCGTTCATCATGGTTGTAACTTTTGTTTACTTCTCAGGTATGCCATAGAGTGTCTAAAGGAAGGCATATTTTCATTTTCTTCTGATGTCTGGTCGTTTGGAGTGACGCTCTATGAGATCCTGACACGCTGTGACCATCGTCAAAGTCCACCTGTGGTCAGAAACCATTCCCCACCTCGGTCTCCATGTTTTTTTAATAATAATAATAATTGTGTATACAATGTATATTTTTTATAATTGTGGAGAGCATTTGTTGTATATTATGCTTGTGTATAATATCTACTGAATAGTGTAATAATTGTTCACAATTTGATGTACTTGCTATAGAAATATGTCGAGATGATGGGGATGGTAACAAGTCATTTGATTTTGGTTAAATTAATCAGCCTCTTGGAGGAAAACCGGTGGCTGCTGTGCCCTCGAGACTGTCCAGAGGAGGTAGTGTGAGACATTCAAATCACAGAAGCCTACTCTGCTTATCATCCCAAACACTGTACTAATTTAATGTCTTGCGCTAAATGTAGGTGTACGTGCTGATGGAGCAGTGCTGGGACCTCACACCGGTGCAGCGTCCAACATTCGAGTCCCTGGAAGAGTCTTCGGAGGAAATTCGGCGTAAGTACGAGTAACCTGCTGTGCGGCTTGCTCGTTAACCATCACTGACCACTTTTACAAATATATACCACTTCCTGCTGATGTGACCCCGTTGGCTGCATTGTTTATTAAAACAGATGTTGCTTCACTTTTACAGTAACAAATCGATCCACTCTGCTCCTCAAGTGCTCTTTGTTGCTATGTTTGTGTTAAAGACTTATTAACTAAAGTAAGAAAAGCGATGGGACTTTATTTCTTGGTCTGATTAAGTGTATTGTAAATAGATGTGTTGTTGGAATTTTACAAGTGCAAGTTTCATTATTTCACTGCTCGGCCATGAACATATTCAGTATTTACAGAATGCATTTTCCTTCTGGTTTTATTACTTTGTTGTCCTTCCCCTTTCTTTCATTTTTTTTATTTATTAGAAATGAAATGACTAGCAAATGTAAACCAGAGTCAGTTCTGAAAGGGCTTAATCTGCACCTTACTAGTTAGGAACTTGTAAAAATGTTAAACTATCCATGCATATTTTTAAAAATTGTATTTATTTATTTATTTTTTTATTTATTTATTTTTTTTTTAAATGAAATGTGTAATTCTACCCTTAATACTCAAAGGACTCAAGCATTAAATAGAATGCCCAGAGATTCATTTTGATGAATGAGAATGTAATTTTAGATGGATGGATGGATGGATGAATCCAGGGCTGTGGCGTACGCCCCAACAATGGCTTTAATAAAAATGTGTGCTTCAAACCATTGAAAACTTCAAGTTGTTTCCAGTCATGTATCTTATAACCCCATATGCATCATATTTGAACTATTTTTAAATACCATTTCAGGTTACTATTTTAGTCTGACCTGAAATCATCGATCGTACTTATCCAATAAATATAGTCATTGATATGCATTTCTCTTCAAAATTCATTAAAGACTAGGTCAAATCAAGCCTGATTACACTTTGGGACATCGTTTATTTTTTTTTTTACAGATATTTTTTTTTTTACTCAGTTAAAAGTGGAAGTATCGGGCCAAAAATATACTCCGGTATTAATCAGTAAATGTTTTTAACTGATGAAATCTCATGTTTTCGTGTGAAAAGTACTTGTCTAATATTGTTTGATTTTTTTGTTCTGTAGCAATGATGTCGTTTTTGCCTAAAAACCATCATTCAAATAAGTTTGCAATATTTACCACTAACTAGAATTGCCTTGCTGCCTAGTAGCTACTGGAATTGATGCTAATCTAACCTGGCATTAGCGAAATAAATTAGATAAACTTTCATCAACATGCTTTTTCAAATTCGATGGAGGTCAAGCCTTATCTTCCTTATACAGAGGAAAAGGAGATGCCTCATTTTATACAAATCTTAGCTTACTCCAGCATACTGAGACATTTTACTGGGGTTGGGCCAGTAGGGAGTCTGTTAAAAAAAAAAAAAAAAAAAAAAAGCAGACAGAAAAGCTAAGTGTAAATGAAATGAGAATGCTGAGATGGTCTGCAGGAGTGACACTCCTAGATTAGGTTCCAAACCGATATATCAGGGGCAGATTTAAAGTCCGATCACTACCTGAAAAATTGACTGAAGCACGGCTACGATGGTACGGACATGTGACGAGAAGACCAGAATACCACATGAGCAGAAAAGTGTTGGAGCTTGGTAGAGGAAAGAGAAGCCGTGGAAGACCTCGCCTAATGTGGATGGATGTTATAAATAAAGACCTCGCTAGAGACAATATAGACCCAACGACGACCCAGAACAGAGCAATCTGGAGACAAAAGATTAGGAGAGCCGACCCAAAGTAAATACGGTAAAAGGCCGGACAAAGAAGAGGGCCAGAGACACGCATCCAAAAGTTCCACACTGCAGTCTGGTGGATTATCTGTCTTCACCTGCTGAAAAACCAACACAATAGAAACGTTCATAAAATTTGTAATGGTTTTAATGGTAATTGTAATGGTCCCTGTGGGTCTCTACTGGTAATTTTTGTTGCCTTCTGTTGGTGGCAGGTTATGTCTAATTACCAATAATGGTAATGGTTTGTAACTGTATTTACTGTGGAAACCATTAGAATTTCTGTAATAGTTTCTATTATTTTTTCAACAAGGCAAACACACATGGATAGCAATAGTGCAAACTACTTTGTGTAGGTCACAACAAATGATGAATTGGAATGATTTTTCTTTAAATCATTTTATTCTACACTGATGAACTTTGGATGCTAAGTGATTAGATGCTAAACTAGGCACCATTTTACTGATGTTTAGCGTACTGTCACTGGCTGTATGAAAGAAGAAGAGGCCGTTGTGATTAGTACTCTTGAAAGTCTAAATAAAAAGGTAAGGAGTAAAACAGTTTTTTTTCTTGGAATTGTAACCGAGTAAAAGTATTCAATTTCAATAAAACTCTAAATCTATAAATGCATCAAAATATCCTGCTGGAACCTGCCAACCCTCGTAGAATTTGTAATGGTTTTAGTGGTTATAATGGGAATTGTATTAGTTCGCCTTGGTGATTTGTTGCCTTCTATAATTGGCATGTTATGTCTAGTGAATACCATTAAGGACCGGTAATGGTTTTACTGGTTAGCTAATGGTTTGTAATGGTACAGCGGGGGAAATAAGTATTGGACACGTCAACATTGTTTTCAGTAAATATATTTCCAATGAGGTTATTCACATGAAATTTTCACCAGACATCTGTATTAACTCAAGAAATCTGCACATATAAAGAATTCACAACACTAAAGTCCATAAATAAAGTTATGTGTAATAAAGTGGAATGACACGGGAAAAAAGTGTTAAACACGCTAAGAAAAAGCTGTTTTCCAAGGCAAGGTAAGGCAAGGAACGAGCTGAAATCCGTAAGTAATTATACCCCCTAACTGTGCAAATTAATATCAGCTGGGTTAGTGCATTGATGGTCTATAAAAAGGCTTTTCGTTAACAAGGTGTCACACAAGAAACATCTCATGATGGGTAAAAGCAAAGAGCTCTCCCAAGACCTCTTCGCGCAACATATTGATGGAATCAGATTCAGACGTATTTCAAAACTTCTGAGTCCTCCAGTAAGCACCATCAGGGTCATTATCCGCAAGTGGAAACAACATCACTCTGTCGTCAACCGGCCATGCACAGGAGCTCCTCGCAAGATTTCTGACCAGGGAGTCAGAAGAATAGTCAGAAGAGTAGCTCAAGAGCCAAGTACCAGTCGGAAAGAGCTCCAGAAACACTTGGAGGCAGCAGGTACCTGCTCTGCTGGTGTCTCTTCTATCTGGTGTCAATCCTCTGCAGTAGACTGTTTATCCACACAAAAAACCTCCCCAGTTTATTTTAGTTTAAAAAAAAAAAAAAGTGTACAATATCTGGGGGGAAAAATACTACAAAACAGTTTTATTCGATTTAAATGTATTAATTATTGACATCATTGCCTACTGGATTTCCTTTTTTTTCCTCCTTTAAGCAACAGTTGAATATTTTAGTAATAAATCATAGCAAACTGTGACTAAATTCATTATTAATGAACTAATAGGCTACAGTATAAATCCACAGAAGAGAGAAAAAAACATGTTTCAAAATGCACTCGATTGTTCAATCTGGCAACAATGAGAAGCTTTTATTTATATTTATGTTTACATAAAACAATTCTGTGGGGGAAATACTAGAAAATAAATGTATTAGATTTAAATTGATTGATGATTAATTGCATTGTGGATTCCTTTTTTTTTGGCACCTTTAACCAACAGTTGAATAATATAATGATATGAATAAAAGTGCAACAGATTTTAAATGAATATAAAATATGATGTATTTGTTTACTTGTTTGTTTGTTTAAACGAAAACAACTAACGGCAGCTCCACCTCCCTCCTCCCCTCCCTCCCTCCCTCCCGCCTCCCTACTCCGCGCGCTCATTCCGCCTTGCTCGCGTGAGCGGAGGTGTGTGTGCGGCGCGCGCTCACTCTGCCGGCAGGAAACATCACCGAGGCCGTTACTTTACATTTTACTGACTCCCTTTCGGAGTAACTGCGTCTTATAACGTTTTCCTGACTTTTATTTTCCCTTCTTCTTCTTCTTCTTTATTGATCTCCTGTCCGCCTGTTGATGAGTCACTCGGAGTCGGGATGGACTCGGGTGTTGTTATGGAAACAGACCGGAACTTCTTATTAGCAGGAAGATAACTTTTGTTCATTCAGAGTTTATTTTAAAAATGCGGGACCGTCTGGCTGAACTGAAATCTGTAAGTAGAGTAAGTTTGATCATAAATGCAACAGGGTAGTGTGTGTGTGTGTGTGTGTGTGTGTGTGTGTGTTTTCTAGCCCGGCTGTTAAACTGTTATTTCAGATGCTAACCTCAGGTCAGATAAATTGCGGGTGAAGTGTAAACGCGGTCATTTTGGATGTGTAGTGCACTAAGTAGTGTACACAGAGCGCTGTGTCCGTGCGTGGTGGACCGCGGTTATGTAGGAGTCAGAGAGGGGTTTGGGATTTGGACTTGGGTGTGTTCGAGTAGCGCGGCGTTTGCGCAGATCAGCGCAGCGCGTGCTTTACGCAGGTCTCAGCGAGGTCAACGACCTGTTTCACTACATGGGGGTTAAGTGACACACCCACATTTTCACATGCACGCTCGAAGAAGAGAGTTTTGTGCTCTGGTGATCTTGTTTGTACTTTATAGATTTGTATGTTTGTCTCCGCTCATTCTGTGACAACACTAAATGTTATGATTTGGATTGGGGTAAAATACTTTTCTCAAGTCCAAATGAATGACTGACCTACTGGCTGAATTTCTGACTGACTTTCCAACCGACTGACTGACTATTTCTCTGATCAGCTGAATTTCTGATTGAATTTCTGAATGTCTGACTGATTATCTCTCTGACCGACTGACTGACTGACTAGCAGACTGACTAACTGTCTGACTAACAGACTGACTGACTGACTGTCTGACTAACAGACTGACTGACTGACTGTCTGACTAACAGACTGACTGTCTGACTAACTGACTAACTGACTGTCTGACTAACAGACTGACTGTCTGACTAACAGACTGACTAACAGACTGACTGACTGACTGTCTGACTAACTGACTGTCTGACTAACTGACCAACTGACTGTCTGACTAACAGACTGACTAACAGACTGACTGACTGTCTAACAGACTGACTAACTGACTGTCTGAATGTCTGACTAACAGACTGACTGACTGTCCGACTAACTGACCAGCTGACTGTCTGACTAACTGACCAACTGACTGTCTGACTAACAGACTGACTAACTGACTGTCTGAATGTCTGACTAACAGACTGACTGACTGTCTGACTAACAGACTGACTGTCTGTCTAACTGACTGACTGACTGACCGACACTCTGACTAACAGCTTCACCGAATAGTTTATTTAGATTAGTTATTGCGAACGATTAAAAAAACCCATATTGCCACTATTTTTGTCTTGTTCGTTAGAAAAGTTCTCTTTTTAATAATGAAACGTTTTCATTTTATTTGAATACAACAGTAGTGTATTCCATATTTCCTGGATTTAGGGGAGGCCCAGCGATGAGGAAGATGGCAGCGTCGCGGTTCTTGTGGATCGAGGCGGCTTTATGGAGGGCTTTTTCAGAAAGGTACGTGTCTGACACTCCTTCATACGCATCTATCGCTAAAGACTCCTGCTCTGACCCTGCGTGTGTTTCAGGTAGAGGAGGTCAGGAGCATCGTTGATAAGATCTCCTCGCAGGTGAACGAGGTGAAGAAGAAGCACAGCATGATCCTCTCAGCTCCCAACCCTGACGAAAGTGCGTACACAATCAATCATACACCAAACACACACACACAGCACACACCGAACTCCATCTGACGTAGGTGTCTCTGGTCCCAGATCAGTTTGAATTGATTGAATATTCTTTGAAAAGCTTTGCACTGGAGCTAAAAATTATTAGTTTTTTTAATTGATGTTACGAGATTCAGACTTCTTGATTATTTCATGTCACCCGTAAGAACACCCACACAATCTCTGGAAATAATTCATTACATTCAGAACACCTGCTTGTTTGTGGACACGGCACTTTGTGTCGCGCTAGCTAATGCACGACACTCATTTTGCGTCACGGCGCTGGCTGAAGTCATTGTTTCAAATGCGCGCACACACACATGCACACTTGCGCAGCTCAGGCTAAATATAACACTGTCCTTGTGTACTGAGCACAGTAAAAGCAGGAAATCACACACACACACACACACTTCTACTGCATCCTCCAGGAAACACGCGAAGGAAACCTCACCTTTTCCGGCTTCAAATACACTCATTCATCTGCTTTAAATACACTTTTTTTTTCTTTTCTACACATCCTCAATTCACAGCACCTGTTAATTCTTTATTTCCTTTTTTCTACATCACTCACTCTCTCTCTTCCACTCTCTCTCTCTCTCTCTCTCTCTCTCTCTCTCTCTCTCTCTCTCTCTACTAAACTAATTATACACAACCTCAGCTCACCGTTAAGATATAACCGTTAAGTAAAAATTTCCTTCAGCCATCAGAACAATACATTAACTCTGACGTGTTTGACTGATAGCATTTCGCTTCCGTTCTTGCGGTTTTGTAAACGTCGGGTATACGGACGGTCCGATCGCAGGCTTGATGTCGTATAGCTCGTTCGTATACGCGCTTGGCCAAGTTGGCACGTGCGCTACACGGTGAACGAAACCTCCACTCGACTAGCGGCTCATTTCCGAGACCACAACCGAACAGAGCGTGCTGAATGTGAACGCACCTTATCGTGTATTCTGTTCAGCTAGCTAGCAAGCAAAATAGCTGACCTCGCTGCTTAACAACATTTGTTAGTCATGTTTGTTTATTTATTTTTCTTCTTTTGTTTATTGTTCCCTAGCAAGTAGTTTGTGTGCGTGCTTGTGCTATATTTAGATCTGTACAACAATGCTGGTGAATTCTCAATACTGATTGGCTCAGTTTTCTCGAACGGCAGCTCTGATAGTAGTTCCGGCTGCAAGGCGAATCCCAGGTTTACGTTAACGCGTGTGTCCGAATGGGTTATCGTTTCTATAGCAACAGCTCATTCACAGGGACTTGTATGGAGGACATGAACACAATCTAAGACTAATAACAAATGGGTTTTTGAAAAAGGCGTTATTTAACGGGGATACGGTTTCCCGTAGATAGATGTTTATTTAAAAGTTGCGGAAGGAGTCTCCAGTGTCAGCGGTAAAGCTGAAACGTTAAAGTTTTCAGACACGGCTCATTAACTTCAAGATAGAGGGAAAGAAGAGAGGTGGTGGAAAGACTGTTTATAGCTGCTGTAACGTAAGGGAAGACAGGAACTAACTTGTTTCATAGTTGTTCTGCACTGACTAAACTCTGATTTCTTCAATTAGGGACCAAAGAGGAGCTCGAGCAGCTGACGGTCGAAATCAAGAAAAATGCCAATGTGGTGCGGACCAAACTCAAATGTGAGTGTATGAGGGAGAGAGAGAGTGTGAGAGTGAGTGAGTGTGTGAGAGTGAGTGAGTGTGTGTGTGTGTGTGTGAGAGAGAGAGTGTGTGTGTGTGTGAGAGAGAGTGTGTGTGTGTGTGAGAGAGAGAGTGTGTGTGTGAGAGAGAGAGAGTGTGTGTGTGTGAGAGAGAGAGAGTGTGTGTGAGTGTGTGTGAGGGAGCGAGAGAGTGTGTGAGAGCGAGAGAGTGTGAGAGAGAGTGTGAGAGAGTGTGTGTGAGAGAGAGAGAGGGGAGAGAAAGAGAGATTGACAGAGTGTAAGAGAGAGGGGAGAGAGAGGCAGAGGGGGATAGAGGGAGAGAAAGAGAGACAGGAGGGGGAGAGGAAGAGAGAGAGACAGGGAGAGAGAGTGTGTGTGTGAGAGACAGGGGGAGAGGGGGGAGAGAGAGAGTGTGTGTGTGTGAGAGAGAGAGAGAGATGGGGAGAGAGAGAGACAGGGGGAGAGAGAGAGTGAGAGAGACAGAGGGGGAGAGAGTGAGAGAGAGATAGAGGGAGAGAGAGAAAGAGCTGTAACACAACCAGGGTTCAATAGAGGGAGAGAGCGAGGGAGAGAGAGAGAGAGAGAGAGAGAGAGAGCTGTAACACAACCAGGGTTCAAATCCATTCTTTGGAGTTTATCCACACAGTGAGTGTAGATCCATTCGAGAAGTCTTTCACGTCACTGACGCTGCCACAGGAGTCCATTAGACAGCTCCACAAGCCTAATGTGTGTTTCCTACAAATTGTGGGTGATGTTATTATTTCTCCTCTCTTCGTCCTCAGCTATGCAGCAGAGCTTGCCTCCCGAAGACCAAGCCAACCGTGCCTCAGTGGACGAGCGCATCCAGAGAACGCAGGTGGAGATCTTCTCAGAAGCGTTTTGGATCGGTTTTGTTTTTTAAGGTCCAAGAAACAGGGACTTGAGTTTAGGTCCTTGATTTGCTATTAATTAATCCCAGAACTCGGCTAATAAGAACGGTGGAAAACAAGAACGTCCGAGTTCAGTCCGTACAGGATTTCACACTACAGGAGTTTTTTTTTTTATATTGTTACGGCCAAAAATGCTCGATTTGGCTGCGGCTTTTTTTTCCCCCAGAATTTTGCAGTGATGTTTGTTGGCAAATGAGACCTTTTAGCTGTACTCATGTTCGACACACACGAATCAAAGAGGCTGCAAAGCGACGGACGGGCAGCACGGTGGGCCGAGACGGGTCATGTGACGTCATCATGTCGCGTCTCGGCCCACCTTGCTGCTCGTCCGTCGCTTTGGCTAAACGTAAAATATACTGTAGGTTTCCACTTCCTGAAAATATACAGGTCGGTGGAGTAGCTATGCTAAATTGCCCCTAGGTGTGAATATGTGTGTGTGTGGTGCCTTGCAATGGACTGGCGTCCCGTCCCGGGTGGGAGAGAGAGTATATATACTGGCGTCCCGTCCAGGGTGGGAGAGAGAGTATATATACTGGCGTCACGTCCAGGGTCTGAGAGAGAGTATATATACTGGCGTCCCGTCCAGGGTCTGAGAGAGAGTATATATACTGGCGTCCCGTCCAGGGTGGGAGAGAGAGTGTATATATACTGGCGTCCCGTCCAGGGTGGGAGAGAGAGTATATATACTGGCGTCCCGTCCAGGGTGGGAGAGAGAGTATATATACTGGCGTCCCGTCCAGGGTCTGAGAGAGAGTATATATACTGGCGTCCCGTCCAGGGTGGGAGAGAGAGTATATATACTGGCGTCCCGTCCAGGGTGGGAGAGAGAGTATATATACTGGCGTCACGTCCAGGGTGGGAGAGAGAGTATATATACTGGCGTCCCGTCCAGGGTGGGAGAGAGAGTATATATACTGGCGTCCCGTCCAGGGTCTGAGAGAGAGTATATATACTGGCGTCCCGTCCAGGGTGGGAGAGAGAGTATATATACTGGCGTCCCGTCCAGGGTGGGAGAGAGAGTATATATACTGGCGTCCCGTCCAGGGTCTGAGAGAGAGTATATATACTGGCGTCCCGTCCAGGGTGGGAGAGAGAGTATATATACTGGCGTCCCGTCCAGGGTCTGAGAGAGAGTATATATACTGGCGTCCCGTCCAGGGTGGGAGAGAGAGTATATATACTGGCGTCCCGTCCAGGGTGGGAGAGAGAGTATATATACTGGCGTCACGTCCAGGGTGGGAGAGAGAGTATATATACTGGCGTCCCGTCCAGGGTGGGAGAGAGAGTATATATACTGGCGTCCCGTCCAGGGTCTGAGAGAGAGTATATATACTGGCGTCCCGTCCAGGGTCTGAGAGAGAGTATATATACTGGCGTCCCGTCCAGGGTGGGAGAGAGAGTATATATACTGGCGTCCCGTCCAGGGTGGGAGAGAGAGTATATATACTGGCGTCCCGTCCAGGGTGTAATCCCCATGCCTTGTCCCCAGTGATGCAGAGATTCCGGATCCACCGCGAACCTGACCGGGATAAAGCGCTGGTTGAAGATGAATGAATAAATGAATATTGAAATGAAAGGGTTTTTCTGTAAAGCAATACCATCTGTTTCAGTGCTTATTTTGGTATGAACCTGAATGTGTTGTGTTTCGCACTCTCTCTCTCTCTCTCTCTCTCTCTCTCTCTCTCTCTCTCTCTCTCTAGTATTCAGTCTTGTCTCGGAAGTTTGTGGAGGTCATGACCGAGTACAACGACACGCAGGTCTCCTTCAGAGAGCGGAGCAAGGGCAGGATCCAGAGACAGCTGGAGATCAGTGAGATATATATATATATATATATATATATATATATATATATACACACGCACACACACACACGCATCCACACACACATTCTCTCCGAAGAGGTTATGATCTCACTCACATGCATGTACTTGTAACATTTTTCCTCATCAGGCATACCAACAATGTGTGTTGGTGTGTCTAAAGCTAGTAGCAATTGATGTGTATATATATGTATGTGTGTGTGTGTGTGTCTGTGTCTCTCTCTGTCTGTCTCCTCAAGCACATGCACATGCTTGAATTACTTCTCAAGTATTTATCATATTTCTCACTGTAAGTGCACACACACACACACACACACTCACAAAACTCATCACTGATTACTAGCATTAGCTGTTGATCAGCTTAGTAGACAGAGTATGTTAAAGACGGGATCGGCACTTACAAAGTCGATCCCGACCATGCCAGGAATCCGAAAAAGCAAAATTAGCTGTGCTTTCTTGGTGGGAGGGGCATACTCTGTCTCCCCTGTCAATCACAGCGACACTAGCCAATGGTCATGTATGAGGAAGAGGACCGATGGCGCTTTCTTCCGCGCGTTCAGCTGCCCTGTGAGTCAGCGCGAGCAGCCGTTTGAAAAGACAGTGAACCGCAGGCTTCACACGATACGATACGTTTCATAAACCACCGAATCTGTCACGGTACGATTAGATCGATACGTTGGCCTACTATTAATATTCAAATGATAATAGCATAGAGAAGGTCTAAGAGCATCATAGTTATGTGGGAAATGGCTTTGCTAGTGTATTCGACTATTTACACATCAGTGTAACCTCCTATAACTCGTTTTTTTTAAAAATACTGATTTTCAATATATTCATTTCAGACGATAAAATCTGAAAGTCAGTTGACTGACTATGAAGACGGGTCGACACAGGGACTACTTGTGAGTCAGTTGATGCGCGTGTCCCAGCAGGAGCTGCTTAATTAGGTCCTCGTTCGGCATGCGACACATGAGACTAGCCTCTCTGTCACCAGAGACCGTGTTGTAGGCGTTTCCTTGGTAACGCAAGACCGCCACAACGGGCCGAGAGAGGGGTTATGTGACTCAGGCTGTACTCATGCTCTAGGTCAGGTGTGTTGATTAATGCCAGATCCGTGAATACAGTATTGATCCTATAAGGTAAACTGCATTGTTATAGCAGATGAATTATATAATTCAAATCTACACGCAGCTGATGTGTAGTCGATATTCAGTCATTTGTGTGAACAATATACATATGACTTTTTTTTTATTATTATTCATTTTTTGGTGACACTTTTTTTTTTTTTTTTTTAAACCTCCCCCCAAAAAAAAAGACACTAAGTTTTGCTAAGTCTCGTGAAGTTGATGTGAAACCGGTATTTCCCGGTTGCCTAGCAACAGTGAACTCATGACGTGAACGGCGTCCCCGAGTTGAAAAGTGCAGCGTTTATGCTAGTCGTGCAAAGCTCAGGCTTCCCCGCGATACGATACGATACAAGTTCAATTCGTAACGTTTCACGGTACCACTGACTCTCTTGCGATACGATACGATTCGATTAGTAGCCTTTGATCGATATGTCGGCCTACTATCGATATTCAGATGTTTCAGACACCAGTATTCTGTTCAGTATTCAATATTATAATGATTTTTTTTTTTTAATCCAAATTTCTCCCAATTTAGTGAGTCAGTTTGCTACCCGTTAGCTAGGTGGTCTCTGTCACACGACAGATCCCCGTCACGGAGGTGAACGCCGGGACGTCCTATTGTCAAGAAGCCTTTTTTCAGATCAGGGTGTGTTCACCCTGTATATTTGGGGATGATGAGAAGGGGGGAGTTCATTGCTAAGTGACTTTTGTGAAATGATAAAATTTGGAATAACAAACTACTTCTGCAGTTGATCACCCAAAACTGTTGGATATCACAGGATGGTGTGTGTGTTATGTAGGTAAACAGGAGCTGTGAGCATCCTGGTCCCTCATGTCCCCACTGTTTCTCCCTGGAGTCCTCTCTCCCTCATTTCTCTTCCGTCCCTGGAGTGTAACAGAAAGCCTTCCCAGCAGGAGCAGTACGGAGCTTTAGCAAATAGTGTGTGTGTGTGTGTGTGCGTGTGCACATGGTCGTATACATACAGGTTTCAGTCATGCTATTGTTCTACCTCTTGACTTTCTGCTTCTCCCAGCTGAATAAACACGATTCCTGCAGGGTCATGTTTCTCTCTCTCTCTCTCACACACACACACACACACACACACACACACACATACAAAAATGAATATAAACATCAGCAGCACAATAGTATTACGTACGTTTTATATCACTTCGTTCTAAACACACAATGTGCATAAATATCAGAGATGGCATATAAATAAAATAGAGTTGTTATTGTGTGTGTTCTTGCAGCTGGAAAGAGGACCACCAATGAGGAACTGGAGGACATGCTGGAGAGCGGGAACCCCTCCATTTTTACCTCGGATGTGAGTCTGACTCAGTGTCCCGAGTAATCTTATAACAGACTCACGGCCATAAAATAATTCATTTGTTTATACGGATTGGAAATGTCCGATTAAGTCGAGTAAAACACCGAAAGGGTTTTAAAGTTTATGGAAGGAGTCTCCAGTGTCAGTGCTTTGTCAAGCTGGGAACTAACTCGTCTCACAGACGTAAAATCGAACGAGAAATGGATTAAAAAGACAATGCGACAAATTGTTGTAGTGTAAGACGAGTGATACACTTCAGAATATGCTTGTATAGGAAAATAATCAACCTGGGGACGGGGGGGGGACGGGGGGGACGGGGGTCTTCACACCACCCCGCCTCCATATTGTTAAGCTCAGTGTGCTTTTTTTTTTATTCCTGAGTTTACTGATACACCTCCTGTCTGTCCTCAGATCATCTTGGACTCGCAGATCACGCGGCAGGCGCTGAACGAGATCGAGTCACGTCACAGAGACATCATCCGCCTCGAGTCCAGCATCAAAGAGCTCCACGACATGTTCGTGGACATGGCTATGCTCGTCGAGACGCAGGTGGAGCCCCTGTTTAATCAGCGAAGATGCATGTTGATGTATTTATGTTTGTTTATCGATCCTGCCGTTTTTGAAGTACACAAAGCTCCGCCCTCAAAACTTATGGCGGTTCGACTAGAGTTAGCATGCTAACCAGAGTTACCATTAGCAACGACACTCGGACCTTCTGCTACTTCAGAACCAAGGGTGTGTCTCAACCAGCTCGGTTGTGTGTATTAAATGTCACAAGGTGTAATTTAAGGAACGTGTGTAACATCATGTGGCTAAACGTGTAGTATAGGTGGATTTTTGTTTTCTTTTTTTTTTTTTTGCGTTTAAACATCGTTACATTTTAATAACGTTCGTTCTGTGTTCTCTCTCTGTCTCTCGCACAAACACACACACACACACACACACACACGTGTCCTTACAGGGTGAGATGATCGACAACATAGAGAACAACGTGAGGAACGCCGTGGAGTATGTAGGCAAAGCTAATGAGGAGGTGAAGAAAGCTGTGAGGTACCAGAAGAGCGCCCGCCGGGTACGAAAACATAAACACACACACACACACACACACACACACACGTTCCCCTTCACTTCACAGTGCTTTCTGCTAATCTTTAATCACACAGGTTTAAACATGTCTGAACATACCTGCAGGCTGGCTTTTATTATCGTTTTTAACCTGCACTTAAACTGCCTTTACCTTCTTCTCCTCAGTTTAAAGCAAAAACGTATCAAAGATCACTGACTGGGCATGTGCTGTTAATCGTTTCTAACACACACACACACACTTATCACGGGCATAAGGTGGACAAACATGGAGGCTGAAATTCATATAATCCCATAATTCTATTCTTCAGATGAGTGCTGAACCATTGGGGTCTGTGTGCAGAGCTCAGACTCCAGAAAAGCCCATATATGGAAATGCTGCCTTGTCTCTGAGTCTGTATATGGAAATGTCAGTGGGCGTGGTCATGAACAGGGATGTGGGCGTGTCTTTGGATCCATATATGGAAGTCTTAGAATAAAAAGAAGGCATTCCTGTGTGTGTACATCTGCGCATTTGACAGCTAGCTAATATGCGCTAACCTGACAAAATTTAATAATTAAAGAATTCATGAATTTTAGGTAATAAATATTTATTATCCTTTCCTTCTAATGCTAACCAGCTAGCTAGGGTCTTTTTTTTTTTTTTTAAATTAAAGATATTTAAGTCATGCATGTTGATTAATCCTCACCGCCTGCATTTGCTTGCTAGCTAACATGAGCGAACCTGACAGACTTCCATAACTGAATAACATGTTTACATCTTATTCATAAATGTTCATAATCCTGACCGCTAATGCTGGTCAGCTAGCTAACCTGAGCAGAACCTGACAGGATTTCTGAACCATTTTGAGTCGTGTTCATGAACGCTGCTAATGCTAGCAAGCTAACATGTGGCGAGATGTCATGCTTAAAGAAGATTTTTAGGAAGTCATATGAAGTCATTATGAAGTGTTCATAATCCCCACCGCTAATGCGCGACAGCTCGCTAATAAAATGTAACCTGACAGGATTTCATAACTAATCTTCACAGCTAATGCTAGCTCGCTTGCTAACCCGACAGGATTTGTAAAATAACTTCGTATTGTCGTATTTATAAATGTGTACTCAGCTTTTACTGCTAACGCTTGAGAGCTGGATAACAAAACCTGACGGGATTTCTGTATGGTTTTTTTTAAAAACAAAAAAGTAACATACTGTTCATAAATTTAATGATCTTCACTGCTAACGCTAGCTAGCTAGTCAGCACGAGTATAGCTAATTATAGAGCATGTGTGAAAGATGTCATACAGCGCTTGTTGAGAAATATTAAAAGAGCGTGTTAGGCTATTTTAAATATGGACTTAAAGACACAACCATCCGTCGCAGTGAAGGACACGCCCACTGGTCTCCTAAACGGAATAATATCGTTTTTATTATCATGATAAGGAAATGTAATCGGCACATGCGTTCAGGCAGTGGAGACATCTTGTTGTTCTGTGTTCTGGACAGAAATACATCATTCTGGCTGTGATCCTGCTGGTGATAATCGGTGTCCTCGCGCTAATCATCGGCCTTTCCGTGGGCCTGTCGTCTAAATCGACTATAACCCCCGCCTCCTCCATTACTACATCGACTAATCCCGCTTAAGCGTGCCTCCATGTACTAAACCCACTGACCAATCAGAGTATGTATTTCATCGTGTAAGTTCATAATAATACCTGATTCACGGATGACTTATTTACAGCCTTTTCTCTTTCTCTCTCTCTTTTTTTTTTTCATCAGAAAATTGTGTACGTTGCCATTTGCGGATCGGTGTGCCTTCTTCTACTGCTCATCATTATCGTCGGAGTGTTTGCTAGTTAGCCGCCAAGACTCCAACCAAACTCCAACCAAGTCCAGAGCCTGAACTAAACGCTTTGTATTTGTATGAGTTGTTTTGCTACTACTGCGATTTTTTTCTAATCTTATGGCTCGTGTTTGTAGAGTTTCAAAAGTCGAAAAAGAAATATTCCACGTTTCTCCAGGAGCTGAGATTGAGCACTTTTGCTACCGACACTCGTGGCCAGGTTTGATTCTTCCTCTTCCTATGAAGAGATGAAAATATAAAGCTTTTCGTGAACTCTGGATTCCCGAAAAAGGCTACGTTGACGTTTCCTTGTCATCACCATAGACCGATCAGAATCCGCTCTCATCTCATCTCATCTCAGAATCTGCTCATCATGGGTTAAAAACAACATTTTGGCCAAAAATAAAACGGACACAATGTACACGAAGGTAGTCGATCAACCAAGACGTATTTGGTGGCTGAAGATTACTACGATCTAATGAAGCTTATAGCTGCCAGCTCCATATGAGCATCGGAGAAAGCCCGATGTTTGAAGGTATAATCATATACTTCAGCAGATGAAAATATACTGTACTTCCAGGTGTGTCAGTAAGGTGTTGGGCCGCCACAAGCCACCAGAACAGCTTCAGTGCTCCTTGGTATCGATTCTTCAAGTCTCCGGAACTCTACAGGAGCGATGAACACCAGATCATGGTGGAGAGCGCCGTTGCTTTCGAACCCGTCGGTCCAAAATGCTCAATGGGTCGAGATCTGATGAGTGTGAAGGCCATGGCATGTGATTTTAAATCCTCTTCAATCCATTCAGTCAGCCCTCATGCCTTGTGGATGTGGGCGGAGTCATCCTGGAAAAGGTCACACCCATCAGGAAAGAAACATCATTAAAGGGTCAGCGTGATCGGTCAGAAGAAGTTGATTTGCTTTCCTTGCCAAGTGGTCAAGTGGAGCCAAACCACTTGGCAAGGAAAATAAATAAATAAATGCCCCCCCCACAGCATAACAGAACCCTTGAGTCTGTCATACAATTTGTTACATGATTTCCCTCCCTAATATCTTGCACAGCTGGTGTCTGTAAACTTCCTGGAAAGATTCTCTGGAAACTTTGTGTAATTCGCCTCAAATTTTCTCGATTTAGTCTTGCACTTGCACTCTGTGCTAAACTTGTACCTGTAACCCTTTCTTTACCTGCTAACTACATTAGCAATTTAGCTCCAAAAAAATAAAAATAATGAAGGAAATTTCAGACACTTAAACCTTTCGGTAAGATCATATTTAGCCAGAACTATCAGTTTAACACTTTTTTTTGTGTGTGTGTGTGTGTCTTTTTATACTTAATGTAGCTTCCTGAAAGAAAAGAAACTTAAGATACTTAGCTCCTATAATAATTCCCTGTTCATGGAAACGTAATTGGTTTGCCTCTTCATCCTTCATCAAGTGAAACTCTGGCTAGTTTTGTCAAGCCTTCACTATTGTGATTTGTCGCGAAGTCTTGATCTTGGCGTCCGGTTTACATCTGCATCACGCTCATGAAGCTGAGCCATAATTGACTGCTTTGTGCATCTTCTATACACTGAATCCATGTCACGACCTCTGAACTCTGGATTCCCCATAAGGGTTCACGTGTTTACATTCTGTCCACTGTTCAACGTTTGCCTCTTGCCCTTCACGTGCGATGTCATCGACAACAGATGCGCGCTTCTCGTCGTCGCCGGTTGTCCTCACGTCACGTACGTCATCTCTTCTGCCTGAGAGTTGCACAGATGAGTAGCGTTCTTGCTCCGCAGCACTACGATGTGTAACGTCGCTCGCCGCCTTGTGAGGTCTGACCGAAGATGGCAGACGCCGATGCAATCCCGACAAGTGCACTTAATACTGTAGCACAGAATACACACATCAAGTGCACTTAATGTTCAGCCAAATGTTTAAGAAATAAGCCAGTGATCTAAAAAATAAATGAATATACTGCTTATCATGTCACTGCCCTTAACGATGAGATAAGTCACAGCTCACTTTAATTAATGCTGCCGTGTTGTAGCAGGTGTAGGAGATTTTCGTTTATTATCTGTTGTACACGTCAGATCAGGAGGGAAAATGGAAATTTTGGTAATGTAATGTCACTGACTGCTGGGTGTTTCAGGGATGGAAGGCTGATATCAGACCTTTTGAACATGTTTTGTTTGTCAGAATTTACTGAACGCTCCTATAACCATGTATGTAAAAGTACATTTCTGTAATTAAAATGGAATTGCGCAATATGTGTATTCGGTTCTTATATCAAAAACGAACGTCCACTAAATCATTATATACACTTGAGGTCATAAGTTTACATACGCCTTGCCGAAGCTGCGAAATGTTAATCATTTTAAATAGTAATAATAATAATAAGAGGGATTATTAAAAGTGCATTTTTTCAAATTTATTTACTAGTCCTGCCGTGAGGAAGCCATTTCACATGACAAATGTTTACATCTAGTCCACAAGACACATTGATAATAATAACATGAATTTACACACATGAACCTGCTCAAAAGTTTACACACGCTTGAGTATTAATCCCGTGTGTCGTTACGTGGATGATCACCGACATGATGTGTGTATGTTTTGTGAGAGTTCTTCACCAGTCCCTTGTTTGTCCTGAGCGGTTAAACCGCCCGCTGTTCTTCAGAAAAATCCTCCAGGTCCTGCACGTTCTTTGCTTTTCCAGAATCTTCTGCATATTCGAGCCCTTTCCAACAGCGGCTATATGATATTATCATGGGGGGGGGGGGTAAACTTTTTAACAGGATGATCGGTTTAAATTGTTATTATTTTGTTTAAAGATCTTCTTTTTTTCCATTTAGTACTGTCCTACGCAGGCTACATGATATATATACATTTTTCCCAGAAAACAAAATATGAATTTATGTACAAATTTATTATGATGAGCAACTCAGTGAGTGTGACAAAATGGAGGCAGGTGCAGGAACACATGAGGAACTCTCTGTCTCGCTGTCTCACACACAAACATGGCAGGATAAACACACACACACACACACACACACAGAACTCACCTGACCCATAAAGCTGATGGGAGAGCTGATGAGGCGTAAACAGGCGGCGCGGTTCCATCAGGACAGAGCACTTATACAACGTGAGTGAAATATTCTCGTACCTTCTTACTATTCCTAAGTACTCCAAAGCTTATATCTGTCATTTATAATGTATAAAGTGTGAACAGTGAGGGATGTGTAGATGGTGAAGGAATGTGTTGGTGGAAAACGGATATGCCTATCTTGTGGCATCTCTCCCAGCCCAGTACTGGACGTCTCACTCGAAAATTCTCTCAGGATTTCCCATTAACATAACGCACAGGACTCATAAGTATCGTTCATTCGCCTTATCCCTGGTCAAGATCACGGTGGCTTCGGAGCCTATCCCGGGAACACTGGACCGTGAGATGGGAACACGTTCACACGTGTCCCCGATCACACCTGGGAGCAATTTAGAATCTCCGATACACCCAACGGCATGTTTTCAGGAGGTGTGAGGAAACCGGAGAACCCAGAGGAAACCCGCATAGACGTAGATTTTACGTCGATGCAGGTTTTACAGGATCGTCGCAGCGTGATCGACTTTCCCTCTGTGTGTGTACTGCCATCTCATGGTCATGACCAAAATTTCAAGCTCTGTCTCATGACCGTTTCCCCTGCCTCCATCTTAAGCGTTGATTCATCACTTTACAGCTCTTACAGCGACGAAGTGAACAAAACTGCAGAGAACAGGAGAAGAATTTACCCAGAAGGCATTACAGCGAATATACATCACTGATGTAATGAGCGCACACATCCTGGTACACGATTCTCCAGCGTTTCTAAGATGTCTTAGGATATCTAGGAAAGACTACCGTTGTAGCCGTACTCAAGACTTCAAATTAGATCTGGACCAAAAGGGAAAGACCGAATCAAAGACCCACTTGAACCTCTTTTTATGGTATGACCTTTGGGAATCCCTGACACTGATCCATCTCTTCATGGGAAAACTACTTATTATGTGTTTTATTATCCCTGATTAGCGTCCTCCATTAGAGTCTATCGCCATTTTAGGAACCATAAAAGAATCCCTGCTGCCATTTTAAAGAGTTTAATACTTCAGCTCAGATGATCATCAGAATTAAGACATTTTATTATTTATTTATTTTTTTAAAGTAAAGGCACACATCAGGACCAGAATTTACCCAGAAGGCATTGCAGACAATGCAACAGTTTGGGCCAAGATTGTTTGCGCTAGAATACTTTTGCTGAGGTTGTCTCAGGCTAGTTTACTAGCAGTTAGCTAGCTAGCCTAGCTACTTCAAATGATGTTATCATCAAAGGTTAAATTTGTGCTTTTCCAAGTTGCCTATTCGTGCTTATTTATTGAAATAACAACGAGACATGTTCCTACATGTTTACATACAGTACATTATTTTAATATAGTTTTGTCAACCACCAAAAAAAAAAAGTATATGTTGCCATATTGAGTTGCTAGCATGGTAACTACTGCATACATTCTTAGCATGCTTAATAGCTACTCTGATAACAAGCTAGCAAATATTGTCAGTTGCCATAGAACAGTCAGCTAAATAAAACCAATTTTGGACAAAAAAAATGTTATATTTCTGAGAAATTCAACATTCTGTGGAATCATGAGATGTGGCATTAATGTCTATGGAATCCCTCTGGCCTCTATGGGCTCGTCTAACAAACTTCACTTGACCTAATAAAATATCTGCCTCGCCCTTAAAACCACACCGAGAGTCCTCCCGTGGGTAAATGGTAAAGGGAAGTCGATATGGGTGTGTGTAAAACAATCTTGCAACCCAGCCTTAATCTACATTCTTGATAGCCAGTGTAACCCAGCGTCCATACTTGCATAACAGCAAGGAAGTGCGGGGATTAATAATCTCACCCCCCTGTCATGTCGATGTTTCTCCACGACACACTACCCTCATGGACCCCCCTGTCCGTGGGGGTAGTCTAATGTGGGGATACATCAACGGATGGAGTTTGTCCGGTATCTGTCTGGAGCACAGTGAGAGAATAAGTATAGATTAAATGTAGGTTATGGATTAATGTACACATTGCTGCAGCACTCATCTGTGAGGATTAAGATTGTGTGTCGATTACAGGATTATGTTTCGAATGTATGACTTTGCTGTACGGTGTATGACGAGGGATGGTTTAAGGTTCGAGGACGCAGAGTGTTTTGTATTTCTTATTCGAATTATTTTTATTAATGCTTTCCAAAACGATTACAGCTAACGCTAGAAAATAGTCGGTATGTAGTCTGTCAGAATGCTGGATTAGACGCGTAACTATCTACCATGTGTAGTTTTTAATTCTTGTATTAGCTGGATCGCTTGTAATCAGTTAATTGCTCCTAATGTAGAAATATCTGTTTTTAAAGCTAGAGCTTGAACTGCATTCTGAAAGCAGAAGTAATTCCCAAATTCAGAACTTCTGGTCATGGCTCGGGCTATATGTCTAGGTCGCAGCTTAACCCTCATTGAAGTCGATCCCAGTCCAGAGGGAAAGCACCAGGAACTTAAAGAACTAGATTTCACCCACAGTGGAAATGAGGCTAGTTAGGAATGAACATGTGACTTCATGCAAGATGATGCTTCAGCTCTGGGTTTCTCCGAGTGAATGAAGTGTGTCTCGATGTTGCAGGAGATGATGGGGGCTGACAGACAGTCTAAAGTGGAGCTGATGCTTAAACAGTCGCAAAAGGAGCTACGCTGGATCCAGAAGCAGCTGTCACTCATCGCTAATGGGAGAAATGGACCAGTGAGGACAAACGAGAAGGTGAAGGTGGATCGCTACACGGAATACGTACAGAATGCAGGAAACATTTCCGGTATCAGGAGGTCCCTGACTGGCACTGCTTTTTAAAATCACATGACACTGGTGGAGATTAGGATCAACATGTGCCAGTGCTGTTATGGTTTATTATTTCATTAGAATAGTTGTAAGATCACTTGACTGGTTACTTGAAAAGAAAAGGGGTGCATCTGAAACTCAGTAATGTTACCTGCAATTATAATAAAACATTTTAAAGTGTGGAAATGTTTTCGAGGAAAAACGCTCGAAATATATAAGACAATAGAAAAACAGTGGATTTTTTTAATGCTAAGTGCTGTACATGTTGTTCGTGTGCAATACCAAATACAGCCACAAGGGTGCAGCAGCGTGTCGCGTGACTACTGCGGGTTTGTTGGGAAACCCGGAAGTTGACAAATAACCTCGTTAATACAGCGCAGCATCCGTGGCCTCTGATTGGACAGCTGCGCTCTCTCTCTCTCTCTCTCTCTCTCTCTCTCTCTCTCTCTCTGTGCGTGTGTGTGTGTGTGTGTGTGTGAGTGTGTGTGTTTTCTCCATATTTATATTTATATTGGTAACCATTTCAAAACTCAAGTGAAGAGATGAAAAGAACCGCAGGAGAGATGGATGGATGGATGGATAAATGAGTGGATGTTTGACGGTCGGATGAACAGAAGTATAGATAGATGGATGGAAAGATGGATTAATTGATCAATGAATATTTTAGATGGTTTGATGGATGGATAGATGGATGGACAAGTGCATGGACGGAAAGAGGGCAAGATGGAGAAATGGATGTATGGATAGAGGAACGGAGAGATGGATGGAAGAGTGCACTGAGGATGAATGGAAAGCTGGACATATAGATAGATTCATATAGGCCTATTGGATGGATGGATGGATGGATGGATGGACAAGTGCATGGATGGAGAAATGGATGGATTAGTGGATGGGTGGATGAATGGAGGGATGGGGGATAAATGATGGATGAATGGAAAGATGGACAGATAGATGGATGAACATAATTGGGTGGAGGAATGGATGGATAGATGATTGGATTAACGGATGGATGGATGGATGGATGGATTCTGAGGTGTGTAAGTAGAGAGAGAGACCCCCCCAAAAAAACAGCCCACGCGACCTTGTCAACTCCAATCACAGAGAGGAGAGAGAGAGAGAGAGAGAGAGAGATGGGGGCGCAATCTAGCGGCAGCAGCAGAGTGTCAGAGAGCGCGAGTGACCGAGACGCTGTGCGCTCTCTCTCTTTCTCTCTCTCGCTCTCTCTCTCTTTCTCTCTCTCTCGCGCGCGCGCTCTTCTCTCCTCCGCTCTCCGGTCCTCTCTGTGTCTCGTGCGCTCTCTCATTGGATCTCCTGCGTCTCGCGCTCACTGTTTCTGAGGCGCTGCTCCCAAAACCGACCAAACGACCAGCGGATATTTGCCCTTTTCCCTTCTACAACAACAATAACAACAACAAGAACAACAGGAGCGACAACATCCCAGTCCGGCGGCGCAGCAGGATACAGCAGCGCTCACGCGGAAAGGGGAGGTCGGGGGCCGCCGTTATTAACGGAGGAAGCCGCCGAGCAGACAGGTACGGCTACTTGGACGCGGACCGCATCCTACCGTACTAACCAGTATGGTAGAATAGTACCCTTGACACGGATAGGTTGGAAAACAGCACACTTCCGTACTAGATAGCGTGTCACATAGTATGAGTACTAATAACACGCGCGCTACCAATCCGGTGACAGCTATTTCCGGTCCGCTGCTGATTACTGACGGGTTTTAGAAGCTAGTTGATCATGTCCTCTGTCAACTTGTTTTTTTAAAAAAAAATTTTATTATTGTTTTTGTTGTGTGTGTGTGTGTGTGTGTGTTTTTTAAAAATATATAAATCAGTTGTTATTTATTGTGTAAATGTCGCCGAAGTTAGCATAACAAAAAAAAATGTTTGTGCTGCTATTACGTTGTCATGGTAACGTTGTGTACACGTCACGGCGTTAGGTACGACGTTAATTATATTAATTGGGTGATTTGATATTCTGTGTGTGTTTCCATGCAGTGTGTTGATGTGGTGTGTAGCCTTTTAACCCCGTCTGCACTCTCTCTCTCTGTGTGTGTGTGTGTGTGTGTGTGTGTGTGTGTGTGTGTGTGTGAGAGAGAGAGAGAGAGAGAGAGAGAGAGAGAACTCTAATAGCTATATACACGGTTAGTTAGGCCATCTTGTCAAACCAAAGCCATCTTTGCTGTGTGTGTGTGTGTGTGTGTGTGTGTGATATTATATGTGGAATCACTGCAGCTTTTTTGATGTGTCGCTGTGTCACACAGTTCGGAGAAATTACAGGCTTTTAGCTCTGCTCTTGTGTGTGTGTGTGTGTGTGTGTGTGTGTGTGTGTGTGTGTGTGTGTATGGGTGTGAGAGATGCTTTCTGCTGATCTTTGCTCAAGGTGGCGAGTTTTCAGCCTGTGTTGTACATGGCAGTGTATGTATCACATCCCATCATCTTCTGTGACACACACACACACACACACACACACACATCTCACTAGGTGGATTACCCCTTACTTTTACTGCAGAACCATTTTCTTTGGGGCGGAGTCAGACTTGATCTAAGTCCTCCCACATTGTGTTTTTTCATTGGTCTGTGTTTGTTTGTTTTTTGTGCTGTTTCTGCTGTACGCTGCTATTAGCTTTCACGATTAACGCAGATCTCATCACAGTTGTAAAAACAACATTTTCAACCCGGCACTAACAGTACCGTACCTTGTTGATACCCTTGAGTGTGCACTCTTAGTACCAGAAACGTGGCTATATTGCACCTTTTGCGGCCGTGATTAGTTTTTAGAGTAAACCGTGAAAGGCGCACCTGCATCCACGTTTCCAGGTAGAAATAAAGGTATGAATGGTGTACGCTTGACGGTACCACCCCAGCAGCAAGGAAGGGTACCGTTTTAGTACTCCTTTTTTTTTTTCAGAGCATTAACAAATCCTATAATTTCATCAGCTGTGATTCCACGAACACGTCTTAAGTCGATGGCGCAAACTCGTTGTTCATTGTTCAGGTTTTGAAAACGGGGGTCGGATACAGTCTGACCAATGAAAATACAGCATGAAGGATCACAGCTGTCCAATCAAACCGCTACCTTTTTGGCCTTTGTCCTAATTGTCATTTGTCCATCTGTCACCAGAGTTTGTCTTTGAACATGAATAACTTGTCCTGACCTGCTTTCATTCTGAAGCGTTCATACGAGCGGTGCTGTTTTTATGGTCGTCCTGATACTCCAGCACATACAGGAAGTAGATCTAAATCAGGGAAACACAAGGGAAACACTTATAAAGCGAAGTACAAGGCTTTAACGTCAAACATCGCAGATATTTTCCATTCCTTGGAGAAGGAACTAAGTGTGCAAGGAAACACTGTGTTTTGTATTTTTTTTCCCAGGAGTTATTATAACAAATGTAGTTGGCTCTGAAGTTCAATCCACGCTGTACTATATTGAGAACACAATATTAGATGTTTTACTTTGTTTAATATACACTCATTTCAAATCTGATGACTGCAACACATTCCAAAAAAGTTGGGACAGTCGACTGTTTACGACTGTGTATCGCCAGCTTTTCTTTCCATAACACGTATCAGGCGTTTGGACGCTGAGTGAAGACACCAGTTGGTTCAGATTAGTGAGTCGAATTTTCCCCCCATTCATCCATTATGCATTTCTTCAGCTGCACAATTGTACGGGGCCTTCGTCGTCTTATTTTGCGCTTCATAATGCGCTATACGTTCTTAATCGGAGACGGGTCAGGACTGCAGCAGGCCATGCTCGCACCCGAACTCTCTGCTTACGCAACCATGCGCTTGTAATCCGTGCAGAACGTGGTTTGGCGTTGTCTTTCTCTGGATGGCAGCGTATGTTGCTCCAAAATGTGTACTATCTTTCTGCGTTAATGCTGCCCTCACAGATGTGCAAGTTACCCATGACATGTGCACTGACACGCCACCATACCATGACAGACGCTGGCTTTTGGACCTGACACTGATAACAGCTCGGACGGTCCTTTTCCTCTTTAGTCCGGAGAACACGACGGCTGTTTTGTCCGAAAACTATTGAAATGTCGACTCGTCGGACCACGAAACACGATTTCACTGTGCGACTGTCCATCTCGGATGAGGCCGAGACCCAGAGAAGTGGGTGGAGCTTCTGGACAGTGTCGATGTACGGCTTCTGCTTTGCATAGTAAAGCCTTAACTTGCATCTGTGGATGCAGCGGCGAATGGTGTCGAGTGACAACATTTTACGGAAGTATTCCCGACCCCATGTCAGGATCTCCATTACAGACTCGTGACTGTTTTTATAACAAACGTGGTTGGTTCTGTGTTACAAAATATTACCAAAAGTGTCGTTTAAAATCGCACTGACCCCAAATACGCACTACACTCTATACGCTCTCATGGTAAAGCTAAGCATTTTATACATTTATACTCCTTTTGGCCTTCTCATGTTGTGTTTTGTTTTGTTTTGTTTCTTTTCTTCTTCTTCCCTCCAGCAAAAATACGGCGATGGGACGTTCGGTGTTTGGTTCAAAAGCTCAAACAAGAAAAACGCAAAGAAAATCGAAATTAACTTCCGTCTTGAAAATCAAAACCTCTGTGGAGTGCTCGTGTATAATCTAGACCATTTTTTTTTTTTTTTTTATAAATAAAAGTGGATTTCTGATTTCAAGCAAAACCAAATGATAGATGATAATAAATAGATTGTAAACTAGTTTTGTTCGTTCTGTAATATCCAGGACCTTGGATTGCGTCGTGTGTTATTAGTATGTGGGATCGTGAGGTGCTTTAGTGAAATAATAACGATAATGAGGATGATGCCATGTAGCGGTGGGATTTTAGTTTAGTGCATTATTCGGCTTAAGCAGGATTAGTTTTATTTACGGTTTATCCTGTGAGGCTAAATGGTAATAACCAGCGCTAGGAAGGACACGGCAGTGGTCTTTTCTTTGATCGGACTCTCTCTCCTCGTGTCCCTGTGACGAGCACGATGCTTTATAATTGGTTATTAGTATTATATATTAATGTTTAGCACAGAGCTCACACTTTAGGATGGGAGCGACTTTATAAACGATTCCTCAGTCGAGCATCACATCTTCTCCGCCCTCTTATTTTTTCAAATGGTCACGGTCTGGTGAACGGGATTATGGGATTTCCTCCACCCAGAGGAAAGACACGCTTTTTAAAAAAAAAAATTCGTCCAAAGTAAGGTCGCTTGGGCCACCTCTTAACGTGCTGTTATTGGAAAATAATCAGCGACGGAACGGTGGGATGAAGCGGAGTTACCGTCACCACCCTGACGTTGATTAGTTTCCACTAACAGCACGTCCCGGAAGTGTTTCATTCCTCTTACACCACAGCGATTTGTCAACGCGAATAAATATTTTCTTTTTACTACAGGCCTGTTTCGGGCGTGTCCGTGCTCAGCGCTCAGCGATGTCCTGCTCCATAGTAGTGGTTAATAGCTCGTATGAAAGTAGACCCTCAGGGCTTTAAGTATTTTCAGACTCCTAGCCCTGTATACGGTGTTTTATTATCAAAAGCTTAGTCGCACGTCCGTTTTATCTCTGTACCAGTGTTATTGTGGAGGTGTGTGAATTGTTTGCCCAGTAGGGGGCTCACACCCCTCGCCTCTCACATCGCCCTGCTCACCTGCAGCTACACAAAGAGGCCCTGTTTACATTAGTGCGTTTTGGTTTTAAAACAAAAACGATCCTCGTCCACGCTGGCGTTTCCGCCGCGTTTCAGAAACGATCTCCGTTCACGCTACACGACCGAAAACGCATGTCACGTGACCATTCGTGCACACCGGGAATATGCGGGCATACAAGCGTAAACAGGACGTCGGTTGCGAGTCCGAACCGGCGTTCCGTGTAGGGCTTACGCCGCTCGGAACGAGATTTGTCGGCGATCGTTCTAATCGTAGCTCGCCTCTCGCGCATGTAGACAGCCGCAGTGTTATAAAATCCAGAACTGAACGGCACAACGGCTGCTAAGAATGACGACAAAGCCGGCAAAGCTTGCGGTTCGGTCTCCGGGTCGTCGCGTATACGATGGAGGAAGCGTAACGCTCGTACGGTAGAGGTTTGACGGATCAGGGAAGGATACGCGATGATCCAGAAGACCCGATCCGGGAGCGAATGTGGGCGGAGCCACGCCTTCGTTTTCAAAAGCCCTCGTTTTGGTCCGTTTACACCGAAACCCGAGCTCAAGAGTTTTCAAACTAAAACGGGGTCTTTCGGCGTCTCCAAAAGTCCGATTCTCGAGAACGCCGGAGTAGCGTAGACGACAGGCGTAACCGTAGCAACAGTTATGCGTTTTAAAAACGAAAACGCAACTAGTGTAAACAGGGCCTGAGTCGCGATACTCTACACACATTAACCCAACAGTGTCCTGACTGATCTTATAACAGACTTGCGGCGATAAAATAATTAATTTGTTTATACGGATCGAAAACGTCCGATAAGCCGACCGGATGGAACGCCGGTGTACTGCGAGAAACACGTGTATCATCATATATATATATTTTTTTTTAAACACACACAAAAACAGTGGCTGATGTATACGTATATAAAATTGTCAAATGTATTTTTTTTTTTACAGAATTTCTTACTGCTCCTCTTTTTCTGTTTTATATCATTTATGTTTGTACATATGAATTCAAATTCAATAAAATAAAAAACAAAAAAACCTTTTTTGCTGGCAGTTTATTAACAAAAACCTACACGTACGTTATATTGTAGGAATGCCTTTAAGTGTCATGATATCATTTTTGTTTATGCAAGATCACAGGAAGTAATAATCTTCCTTTATTTGCAAATGCGACGCTAAAGAAAGAAAGACGCGAAACATCCAGACGCCAAACGTGTCCCGGCTGACGCTCTACGTCTGGGGTTATTCCAATTCCAAGCGCTGTTTTCGGTTGAAGTATTGCTTCGACAAGCAATCCCAAGAGAGATTTATAATATTATAAGAACGATAAAGCTGCTGAGATGTAAAAAAAAAAAAAAACCCCAAAATGAAATAAAATCTATGCTAGCAGTAAATACCCTCACGGACGCTGTAGTTAGCTTATATGTGAGGTCATAATCAGATATTATGATTGTATTGATGTTAGGGTTGTACAGTCATCATTCCAGCACAGCAAGGTTACTGTGTGAGTGTTTGTAAATGTGTGTGTGTGTGTGTGTGTAAGTGTGTGTGTAAGTGTGTGTGGTTGTCTGAATGACTTACATGTTAAGACAGCATGCCTGCTTTGGCATTAATTCAATAGCGCAGTGCTCTAACACTCTGTATTGAAGCCAGGTCTCTGCAGTGCACAGATGTGTGTGTGTGTGTGTGTGTGTGAGAGAGAGAGAGAAAGAGACTGCACTGTAGTAACATCTGGAGTCATGGCTGATGATGCGTTGTGTTGTGACCGGCTGAACAGGACACGCGTTTCTCTCTCTTTTTTTTTTTTTTTTTTTTTCCTCCCTCCATCGCTCCATCGCTGCACAGCTTCAGCTTCAGTAACAGAAACAGCTGAGGGCTAGCCGAGCGTCCGGATTATGTAACAGGACCTCCCTTGTTCCCCTCCTCCACTCCTCCCTTCCCCTCTTCCTCCCTTCAGCCTTCTCAGTCACAGAGTGTTGATGTGTAGGAGAGACGGGCGTGTTGAACATCATCATCATCATCATCATCATCGTTGTCTTAGCGCTGAAGCCATGTGTGACCACGCAAGTCTGACAAGGCAGATGATCTTTCTCACTGTGTGTGTGTGAGTGTGTGTTTCGTGATTTCTCCGATTCGAGTAGTTTTCCTCAAAAAAAACAAAAAAACTCTGCGAAATCCAGTACGGACTGATTTTATATATAAACCTGTTCTATTCTCTGTTGTCAAAGCTGCTGTTGTAGAAAATGAATCAGTAGCTCCTGACCAATCGGAATCGAGAATTCAATTCAACAGCGAATTCAGCAGCATCTCGGGATCAATCTCGCAGCAACTCTGTTTCCCGCAGTGCTTGACCGCCCAACAGTATTGACCTACTCTGGTATTTTTTGGTTAGAAGTCAGGATTTGGTGAGAGATGAGATCAGAACAGAACGACGGGAACCTAGAAACCAGCATGGAGCGAAAAGAACCTGACCTCGCAAAGCTTCGATTTCTGCTGCTAACTGGTAACTTGTAAACAAACAAACAAACAAAAATGACGTAATAGATCTCACACAAACATTTCCTAACCCATCCCAGCATCGCCCGAACCACAACTCCACCATTCCTCTGTCACACCCAATCCTAATCCCGGTTTATACCACAACCCCAGAACCCATGGGAAACCCTGTGCGGTCTGCGTAGAAATGAGATCCCACTGAAACCTAACACGAAATTGGAAAAGAACTTTACAGTTCCATGATTAATAAATCATGAGTCATCACTGGAAAAATACACTCTCTGACCATTATATGAAGAACGCCTGCTCATTCCTGCGCTCATGCAATCAGCCAGTCGCTATGGAAACCCAAATAACAACGCTTTACGACCGTGCCGAGCAGAAAAGCAGAAATCTTTAACGGTCCGTCTTCAGACTCCAGTTCTTGGCTGACAGGAGTGGACCTGGATGTGTTGTTCTGCTGCCGTAGCTCATCTGCCTCAAGGTTTCGACACGTGTGTTCTGAGATGCTTTTCCACTGGGTGATTGAGGGATTATTACAGCTCCATGATAAAAACGAAAAAGCCGTCACCACCATATGCATGACATCTCAAAAATGGAACCTAATTTATCCCAGTAGTGATATTCCATAGTGATATCACACAGCGCTAGTCTATTTCCGATTCATTGTTTAATACCGGACGTCATCTGATGCATTTTCAGAACTGTATCATATCCTCCTTGCAGTGAAGTGATGTGACACCCAGTCCTAGCGACTCTGCGCACAGGTGTGAAGACGATCTGTTTGCGTGTGTGTGTGTGTGTGTGTGTGTGTGTGTTTCCTTTCAGACAGTTTAATCAGACCGTAATTGGAACAAACCGAGCGCCCACACACCTAGCTTCTGACGCTCTGGTAGCGAGCAGATGCTTTTTATCGATCATTTAAATCGGCGTGCGGCGAAATGAACCGGAGGTTAAAATCAACTCGTGGATAAATAACGAGCGGCACGAGCGAACAGACTCTCTCTGCAAGCAGCTTGAAAGCAAGGATTCTTGGATAATTAAAAAGGAGTAGTCTGAAAATGCCTCGGAAAGAGAGATATATATCTCGACGCATGTATACGTGTATATAGTAGACACCGAGAATCAACAAAACACAGCTGAAGACTGGGAAGACATCACCTTCCGGTCTCCCGCTGCGTCAGGTTCTTGTCTGCCTGACAAGAGCGGGACCCGGTGTGACGATCTGCTGATGGAGCCCATCCACCTCAAGATTCGAGGATGTTCCGAGATGTTTTTCTGCGAGTGGTTATTTGAGTTTCTGTACTCTTCGTGTCAACTCGAACCCTCCCTCATCAACATGGCATCACTGGGTGTTTTTTTGTTTTTCGCACCATCCCGTGCCAACTCTAGAGAGTTGTATTTTTGTATAATTGCAACGGTCAAAGTCACGGATTTTCTGATGTTTGATGAGAACACATGATCGGCTGATTATACGATTGCGTAAATGTACAGGGGTACCGGTGTTCCTATTAAAGTGGCCAGTGAGTAAGTAAGCATAGAGACTTAAACGATGCTTTTATTTGAAGTCTACTAAATGATATTTAAAACAGAAAAGTGAGGAAAATGTAAAAAAAATAAAATAAAAAAAATTACTGACTTATTCCTTTACCCACGGTTGTCCATACAGTGCTAAAAAGTATTTACCCCCATCCTGATTTCTTCTGTTTTTGTGTATATGTCAAATGAACTGTTACAGAAACTGAAACAAAATCTAAGATAAAAAGGAAGACGACCAGAGTAAACACAAAATGCAGTTTTTAAATGATAGTTATTTATCGAAGCAAAAAAGTTATCCAATACCAGCTGGGCCTGTGTGAAAATGTATTTGCTCCCATAGTTACTAATTCCCCAAATGCATAATGGGGTTCAGCTGGACTATACGCAACCCCTGTTGGATCAAATCAACACTTAAATAGAACTTTTTCAACAGCAGGAAGTGGGTTAAAAGGTCTTACTCAGTAACACTCTATGCTAAAGCTTGAAAAACATTAAGGCTCGTCTGAGTTTTGGCAGTAACACTCCTTTTGGGAGAATGGCGATTGATGAGTCGAAAGTGGAACTGTTTGGAAGACGGGTCCCGTCACATCTGGAGTAAACCGAACACCGAATTCCACAAAAAGAACATCATACCTACGGTGAAGCATGGTGGAGGAAGTGTGATGCTGTGGGGATGCTTGGCTATGTCAGGTCCTGGGCAACTTGGAATAATATAATTGAGGGGAAACATGAATTCTGCTCTCTATCAGAAAATCCTAAAGGAGAACCTCCGGTTTTCAGTCCGTAAGCTGAAACTTTTTTTTTTTTTTTTTTTTTTTGCAGCAAGACAATGATCCAAAGCACAGGAGCAAGTCCTAGTCCTAGAAGTAAGTGAAAGACTGATCTCCAGTTATCAGAAGCATTCGGTTGCGGTTATTGCTGCTGAATGTGGCACAACCAGATTTTAAGTTTAAGGGGGTGATTAGTTTTTCACATGATAGGTGATAGGTGTTGGATACATTTTTTTGGCTTCAATAAAATAATAATAATAAAAACTGTGTAGCGTGTTTACTCGGGTTGCCTTTGTTTCATGTAGTATTTCATTTGAAGATCTAAAAGTATTTAGTATGAGATGTACACAACAACAGAAGAAATCAGGAAATGTTTATAGGCTGCTGTATTTCTATTCGCCTATAAAAGGCCTCTTTTGTGAAACGGATGGGAGAAACACGTTGATGTTCGGCGTGTTTCTTATCGCAGGATTTTTTTCGAGCGTCGTGCCAGACGGGATTTTGATCTCAGTGGGATTGCTAATGACCCGGGCATAGCGAGCGTGGGAGGCTTGTTGATCCAATCATGTAGGATTGCCATCACACTCCAATGGCGAAATTAACACCGCTCGTTCTGCTCGTGCTCGGGAACACGGCCCTGTTCATCGACGCCGGTGTTCCTGTTTTCGTATCACGTTTTCACGCGTTTAGGAACGGTCATCCAAGATACACGTACAGCACTAGTGTGTAGTGTTGTGTATAATACGAAGCGGCGCAAAATATCTCCTTAAAATATCACCTCATCATGGCCTGGTCATAGGAAATGACTTATTACACTTGAGGTATACGTTTACATACACCTTGCAGAATTTGCAAGATGCTAATAATTAAAAAAAAAATATTATCATAAAAATAGCATTTAGTTGTAAATTTAGTACTACCCCGCAGAAGCTACTTCACATAACAGATGTTTACATTGTAGTCCACGAGACACAATAATAATAACAGAATTTATACAAATCAACCCGCTCAAAAGTTTACACACGCTCGAGTATTTATCCCGTGTGCCGTGACCCGGATGATCACCGGCATGACGTGTGTATGTTTTGTGAGAGTTATTCACGAGTCCCCGGTTTGTCCTGAGCGGTTAAACCGCCCGCTGTTCTTCAGAAAAATCCTCCAGGTCCGGCACGTTCTTTACTTTCCCAGCATCTTCTACATATTCGAGCCCTTTCCGACTGCGACTATGATGTTATCGAGATCCGTCTTTTCACCCCGAGGACGACCGGGGGACTCGAACACGACTATTACAAAAGGCGCGAACGTTCACCGATGCTCGAGAACGCAACACGATGCGTTTAAATTGGGGCGGGGGGGTAAACTTTTGAACATGATGATCGGTGTAAATTGTTATTATTAGATAGTAGATTTCGCACAAACACAGACAGTCGCTATGGAAGCGCAAATAACAACTCTTTACAACGGTGGTGAGCAGAAAAGCAGAAAGCTGAGCAGAAAGCGCAGATGAGTGAAGTGTTTTAATTCTAACCTTATATAATCACCATACATTTGTACTTTGTAATTAGACCATGCTTGTTTCTGATTGGCCCACCTGAATTTCATCCTATTTTAATTGCTCCTGATGCTAACGCTGTGGATGCTAAGCGCAATTACAGTGTAAATCTAGAGTATGTTCTTAGTAATTTACCCACACATCCGAGTGGAACGTTGATATCCTGGGCAGGGTTGTCAAGGTTCATTTCTGCCGTCATAAGATGTTTTTGCTACGTAACGGCTAACTAAACGTTAGTCGTAGCCATTAGCTACAGTAGTTCGTGTTCGTCGGCTATATTTCCTTGAGCAAGCGTGCTGTGTTTGGCTGTGCATGACTAAAGCACGAATTCACATTCCATTGCAACACGCTAATTCGAAAAAATGTTGAACTGTAACCACAACAATTAGCTAAAAAGGTATATAAAACATTTACTGGGTTTTATTTATCGTAGAATATTAGCAAAGCGTGTGATGCGCTATCTATCTATCTCTATCTATCTATCTGTGTATTAAAAAAAGCTGTCTTAATATTCGCTTGTGTAAATATTGGCAGGGAAAAGCAGACCTCTGTTCAGCATGAAGGCTGCTGGAAGAGAGAAACCAAACCTGCGCTGTGTTTCTCTGGACCCTGAGGGGGAAAACAGTTAATGTCTCAGGTGGTTTGGGTTCTTTATTATTGTTTTGGACTCGTCGTAGGTGTCTATGCCGTTGACAGCCAGGAAAGCGGTACAGATGAGACGTGCGCTGAATATACTGGAAATATTTATGAGGTTTTAGTAGCATAATATCAGTGTGCGGAGATTATACGGCTATGATACCAGTTATAATAGCTGTAGTGGTACAGGTAATGCAGAAAAGTGTCCCAAGTAAGGATTAAAACACTTGGGGGCGGGGCATGCAGTGATAGGATAATAATGATCAACGATGGGGTGGCGTGACGTGTCCCGAAATTTCAATTCCAGTATATCCAGAAGAGTTTTATTCCTGTTATACCGCAGCACTTTGCTATAGACCTTAGACTTCTCCTTGGTGAAGGAGGTGTGGCCTGTTTTCTTCTACATAGTGAAGGAGGTGTGGCTTGTGTTCTTTTATATAGTGAAGGAGGTGTGGCTTGTGTTCTATATAGTGAAGGAGGTGTGGCTTGTGTTCTTCTACATAGTGAAGGAGGTGTGGCTTGTGTTCTTTTACATAGTGAAGGAGGTGTGGCTTGTGTTCTTCTATATAGTGAAGGAGGTGTGGCTTGTGTTCTATATAGTGAAGGAAGTGTGGCTTGTGTTCTTCATAGTGAAGGAGGTGTGGCTTGTGTTCTTCATAGTGAAGGAGGTGTGGCTTGTGTTCTTTTATATAGTGAAGGAAGTGTGGCTTGTGTTCTTTTATATAGTGAAGGAGGTGTGGCTTGTGTTCTTCTATATAGTGAAGGAGGTGTGGCTTGTGTTCTTCTACATAGTGAAGGAGGTGTGGCTTGTGTTCTTCTACATAGTGAAGGAGGTGTGGTTTGTGTTCTTCTACATAGTGAAGGAGGTGTGGCTTGTGTTCTTTTACATAGTGAAGGAGGTGTGGCTTGTGTTCTTCTACATAGTGAAAGAGGTGTGGCTTGTGTTCTTCATAGTGAAGGAGGTGTGGCTTGTGTTCTTTTACATAGTGAAGGAGGTGTGGTTTGTGTTCTTTTACATAGTGAAGGAGGTGTGGCTTGTGTTCTTCATAGTGAAGGAGGTGTGGCTTGTGTTCTTTTACATAGTGAAGGAGGTCTGGTTTGTGTTCTTTTACATAGTGAAGGAGGTGTGGCTTGTGTTCTTCTACATAGCGAAGGAGGTGTGGCTTGTGTTCTTCTATGTAGTGAAGGAGGTGTGGTTTGTGTTGTTCTACATAGTGAAGGAGGTGTGGCTTGTGTTCTTCTACATAGTGAAGGAGGTGTGGCTTGTGTTCTTCTACATAGTAAAGGAGGTGTGGCTTGTGTTCTTGGCAACTCAAATAACCACTCTTTACAACCATGCTGAGCAGAAAAGCATCATCATAAATGTTAAATAAATGTTACATTTCCATACAGAAAACTTCACCGTATCAGCGATTTTTTTTTTTCTTTGTTAAATAACATAGCATTTTTTATATAATTGTTAACCGTTAACTGACGATGGACGCATGTTCAGTGCTGAAAAGGGTGGACTGAGTTTCATCTGGAGTGTTTGTGTAACATTATATGTGTGTGTGTGGGTGGGTGACTTTGCTCTGGGCCATGGGTCCTGGCCTTTCTCCAGCACTGCCGTGATTACACCCCGGATTTAGCTTTGGATTGTGATGAAAAAAAAAGCTCATCAGTCCTCGGGTTTTTCAGCCGAGCGTCTGCTGCCTGGTCCGAAGTCTACTCTCGGCTACAATCTGCGCCCTCTCAAGTGCTCATCACGTCCCCTGAGAAGGCTAGTGAGAAAGCGTGCGAGTGAATCATTTTGACGCTTGTGCCACAATAGCTGTTTCTGGAATGCCATCCTTCTTCATTTTTTAGTTTATATCGCAGGTTTTTTTTGTCCATTTGTCAAGTTTTTTTTTTTTTTCCATTACAGCCAGCTTTCCTATTTTTGTGTCTGTGAATTTGATGATGAGCTCTTGGCTTGTTTGTTTGTTTATTTATTTATTTATTTTGACACACACACCATATGTCGTTGCAGGCTCGTTTGGTTCCTGCCAGTCTGAACGCCATGACACCGTCTGAGAGAGTGTTGCTTTGCGTGAAGGCTTCGGAAGTCGGGGCACCTCTGATTTCTCTAGTGATCAGACACAGACGAGGAACAGATGTTCAGAAGTTTGCTGAACCATGGTATCATAAGCTGAGTGACTGATAACACGATGTACGTGTCATCTTAAAAATATTCGGTGTAGAATGATTAATATGGTTAATATGGTTTTTAAGTCTCAAGATGCAGTGAAAATGGCCTTGTAATGTCTCTGTACATCTATTATCATAATATAGCCTCATGGTTCTTCTCCATAGTGAAGGAGGTGTGGCTTGTGTTCTTCTCTTAATGAAGGAGGTGTGGCTTGTGTTCTTCTCCATTGTGAAGGAGGTGTGGCTTGTGTTCTCCATATTTAAGGAGGTGTGGCTTATGTTCTTCTCCATATTTAAGAAGGTGTGGCTTGTGTTCTTCTCCATATTTAAGGAGGTGTGGCTTGTGTTCTTCTCCACATTTAAGAAGGTGTGGCTTGTGTTCTTCTCCATATTTAAGAAGGTGTGGCTTGTGTTCTTCTCCATATTTAAGAAGGTGTGGCTTGTGTTCTATATAGTGAAGGAGGTGTGGCTTGTGTTCTTCTCCATATTTAAGGAGGTGTGGCTTGTGTTCTTCTCCATATTTAAGAAGGTGTGGCTTGTGTTCTTCTCCATATTTAAGAAGGTGTGGCTTGTGTTCTTCTCCACATTTAAGAAGGTGTGGCTTGTGTTCTTCTCCATATTTAAGGAGGTGTGGCTTGTGTTCTTCTCCACATTTAAGAAGGTGTGGCTTGTGTTCTTCTCCATATTTAAGAAGGTGTGGCTTGTGTTCTTCTCCATATTTAAGGAGGTGTGGCTTGTGTTCTATATAGTGAAGGAGGTGTGGCTTGTGTTCTTCTCCATATTTAAGGAGGTGTGGCTTGTGTTCTTCTCCACATTTAAGAAGGTGTGGCTTGTGTTCTTCTCCATATTTAAGAAGGTGTGGGTTGTGTTCTTCTCCATATTTAAGGAGGTGTGGCTTGTGTTCTATATAGTGAAGGAGGTGTGGCTTGTGTTCTTTTACATAGTGAAGGAGGTGTGGCTTGTGTTCTTCTACATAGTGAAGGAGGTGTGGTTTGTGTTCTTCTACATTGTGAAGGAGGTGTGGCTTGTGTTCTTCTCCATATTTAAGAAGGTGTGGCTTGTGTTCTTCTCCATTGTGCAGGAGGTGTGGCCTGTGTTCTCCATATTTAAGGAGGTGTGGCTTGTGTTCTCCATTTTGAAGGAGGTTTGGCTTGCGTTCTTCTCCATATTTAAGGAGGTGTGGCTTGTGTTCTTCTCCATATTTAAGGAGGTGTGGCTTGTGTTCTTCTCCATATTTAAGGAGGTGTGGCTTGTGTTCTCCTCCATAGTGAAGGAGGTGTGGCTTGTGTTCTTCTCCATAGTGAAGGAGGTGTGGCTTGTGTTCTTCTCCATAGTGAAGGAGGTTGTGGCTTGTGTTCTTCTCCATAGTGAAGGAGGTGTGGCTTGTGTTCTTCTCCACTGTGAAGGACGTGTGGCATCTGCTCTCTATAGTGAAGGTGTGGCCTCTGTTCTTCTCTATAGTAAAGGAGGTGTGGCCTCTGTTCTTCTCTATAGTAAAGGAGGTGTGGCCTCTGTTCTTCTCTATAGTAAAGGAGGTGTGGCCTCTGTTCTTCTCTATAGTAAAGGAGGTGTGGCCTCTGTTCTTCTCTATAGTAAAGGAGGTGTGGCCTCTGTTCTTCTCTATAGTAAAGGAGGTGTGGCCTCTGTTTCCCAATGAAGGAGGTGTTTGTCTCTGTATCTATCAGTCCTAGTGAAGAAGGTGTGGCCGCTGTATTTCTCCATCATAATGAAAGAGGTGCAGCTTGTGTGTCTCTCCATCCCAGTAAAGGACTGTGTCCTTAGTGCCTCTTCTTCCCAGTGAAAAAGACGTGGCTTCTTTATCTGTTCGTCACAGTGAAGGAGGTGTAATTGTGAATTTGTGCTGTTCTGAAAAGGGTGATATTGGGCTGTACCGTTATTAACCCTGAATTTTTCACACCTCTCCTCTGGTCCAAAGAGTTAGGTAGTAAAGCGTTTGATTATTTCCTGTACGCAGGATAAACACAAGTTTTCATTCCATTGCATCATTTTCTTTCCCTCTGTTTTAGCTCTGTCTGGTCAGAGAGCAGTGAGGGCCTGAGTTTATGATTAAAATCTTACCGTTTCATCCCCGGGGCTAATTGATTCTCACGGCCGCTCTGATCAATCTCATTTCACATATCATTATGTCAGAATAAATATTGTCCCTCTGCGCCTCTAGAGAAGCGCATCTCGTTTTCTCACGTAAGCTTTTTCTTTTTTTTGGGTCTTGACCCGAGCCTCCTCTGCTGTTTGTCCTTGCAGCTTCACTCGGCTGCTACAGGGACTACAGCGTTAATGAGTCAGCCTTGTTTCCTCCTCTGCACATTTGACTTTATCTCCACTCGCCGCTGTTTGTCTTTATGCACGTCGTCCACAATGCACTGCTGCCGTATTTTTGAATATCATTCTCTTTGTCTCAGGGTCTCTGTTCTTTCCCTGCATCTCCATCTCTTTCTTCCAGATCACCCAGAGTAATAGAGACTAATCAAGTAGTGTAATCATAATGGGCCAGATTTAATTGACCCTGGCCTGATATTAAAAGCAATTAGGATGGAAAGACGAGCACACACTCCGTTCGAGTTTCTGGACGAAGAAATTTGACGTATGTTAAATCAGTGGATGGACAGAATATCAAATTGATACCTGATGTACTCGATCAGCCAGGACATGTTTGGTGATTTTTTCTTTTTTTCTTTTTTCATTTCTTTTTTTTTTTTTAAACAGTTTTGTCACTGGAGCTACTCGATAGTGGAAGTACATTCTCATCAGCATCACTCTCGGAAAGATTGCACCTTCAAACTTAGGAAGGGCCAGAAATAATTGTTGTATTGTCTGTATTGTTTGTGTTGCACTGTATTATTTGTATCGTTTAAAATATTTGCATTTGCGTTAGGGTTTTGTCTTATTTATATATTTATATATTTGTCAAGCTTTGCTACATCAACTCTACTGAGAGAAATTCGTAGTACATGCAAGTGTCCCTGGCCAATAAAGTGATTCTGATTCTTTTGATTCTGTTTTATCTATAATTTTGTTTCTGTTTTTTTTCATATTTTGTTTTAATTCTGATTCTGATCTGATTCTGTTTTTAGTCTGATTTTGTTTCTGTTCTGAATCGGTTTTGATTCTGTTCAGAATCAGATTCGATTCTGATTCTTATTCTGTTTTGATTCTGATTCTGTTCTGAATCAGATTCGATTCTGATTCTTCTGTTCTGATTCATATTCTGTTCTGAATCAGATTCGATTCTGATTCTTATTCTGTTTTGATTCTGATTCTGTTCTGAATCAGATTCGATTCTGATTCTTCTTCTGTTCTGATTCTTATTCTGTTAGATTCGATTCTGATTCTTCTAGTTTTGATTCTGGTTCTGTTCGGAATCAGATTCGATTCTGATTCTTATTCTGTTTTGATTCTTATTCTGTTTTGTTCTTATTCTGTTTCGATCCTTATTCTGTTCTTATTCTCTATTCTTCTGATTCTTATTTAGTTTTATTCTTAACCTGATCCTTATTCTGTTTTGATTCTGAGTCTGTTTTTTGTTTTTTATTCTGTTCTGAATCTGATTCTGGTTTTGTCCTTAATCTGTTTTGATTTTGATTGTTTACATTTTTACATTGTTAGTATGCTGTTTTTGGGGCTGTGCAATTTAATTGTCCAAAAACGTAGTGCAGAACATCCAGTGCACACTTTCAGTCTCATAACTCAATTGCTTTATTGTCCTTAGGCCTGATACCAAAATGATCACGTGGAAAGTGAGTTAGTGCTGTTTGAGCAACGGAGTGTGACTCCTGCCGCAGAGTGATTAGTAAAAACACATGTACGCTAATGCTTTGTAAATTGAATATTTTGAAATGATTCACTTCGTACACTAAGGCCTATTTAACACAGGTAACCCTGCAAACACGTTTTTGCTCATTCCCTCTGTCTCCATCCACCAAGAACACATCTTTGTCAAACTGATGTTTGATTATCATGTAACGACGATGTATAAATTCTTTTTTTTTATATATATACCTTTTTTTTTCGCTAAACAATTCCTTCAAGTGCGCACGTCTTTATCTGTTGGATCAGGTGGACTAGGAAGGAGTGACATTAACACTCTGCTTGTTTTCATGGTGGATCTCTTTCTCTCTCTTTTCTTCCCTCTTGCCTTCTCTTCCTCTTTGATCACTCAGGATGGCCCGTATCCAGACATCAGTTGGCACTGAGGACGTTAGAATGTTTACCAGGCTTCATGGGCTTGCTGGTGCTAATTGCCCCAAGGCAGGAGGGGGGGTGTGGAAATGTGCAGCTGGGGGCGGAGCAAGCTATAAATATCTTTCTGGGTTTCTCTCGAGGCCAGAAGCAGTACAGTGCTCCAGCATGCGGCTTCTCGATGCTTACACACACATACACACCTCCTGCTTTCTTTATTCAAAAGCACTCAAGGTTATCATCGCATGTCACACGGTTTCTCAAAAAATGTGAGCAACTTCAAGTGGATGTTTTTGAAACAGACATTAAGAAGACAAACGCACACGCACAAAAAGTTTGGAAAACCCTGACATCTGAAGAAGCAGCTCTTCCATCATCCATTGGAGAAGTATGGGAGAATCCGTCTACAGGAGACACACAGAGGTGGAGGTCAATCCACCTCTGGATTGACCAGAGGTGGATTGAAGAACAAAGGTCACAGATAGCAACCATGTGGTTGCAAATCCACCTGGATGGTAGAGGAAGAGCAGGATTAGATATCTAACAAACATCAATCCCTAGTGAGAAAGGTTCCTCCGATCACAGGGGTTAGATCGCGTCGCTCTTTTTCAGCGAACTCGTATAACATTCGTGTGTGAAACGCATCAGGAAATTTTTCTGGAAGGAGACATTCGTGTACCATTTATGGAAGGAGTCTCCAGCGTCAGCGCTTTGAAACCGCTCGGACTTTTCTCTAAGTTTTCCGGCATCTTCAGAGAAGTTCTCCTTTTGGTTTCTTGCTAATAAGCTGCATTTGTCTTCACACAGTGCACGCTGTGTTCACACAGCATTACATGTAACTATAATTGGATATAAAAAAAAAGTCCAATTTTCAAGTCCTAAAAGTAGACAAAGAGGAAAATGATCCGATATATCTGCATAATATCTGTGAGTGGAAAAAGTATGCGAACCTTTGGTTTCGTAATCTGTTGTGACCCTGTCTTTTGCCGTAATAACTGCATTCATCCATCCATCCATGTATTCTACCATCCGTCCATTCATTTATTCAACCATCCATCCATCCATGTATTCTACCATCCGTCCATTCATTTATTCAACCATCCATCCATCCATGTATTCAACCATCCATCCATCCATGTATTCATCCATCCATCCATTCATTTATTCAACCATCCATCCATTCATTTATTCATCCATCAATCCATGTATTCATCCATCCATCCATGTATTCAACCATCCATCCATCCATGTATTCAACCATCCATCCATCCATGTATTCATCCATCCATCCATGTATTCATCCATCCATCCATGTATTCAACCATCCATCCATCCATGTATTCATCCATCCATCCACCCATGTATTCAACCATCCATCCAGCCATGTATTCATCCATCCATCCATTCATTTATTCAACCATCCATCCATCCATGTATTCATCCATCCATCCATCCATGTATTCAACCATCCATCCATCCATGTATTCATCCATCCATTCATGTATTCACCCATCCATCCATCCATGTATTCATCCATCCATCCATGTATTCATCCATCCATCCATCCATGTATTCATCCATCCATCCATGTATTCAACCATCCATCCATCCATGTATTCAACCATCCATCCATCCATGTATTCATCCATCCATCCATTCATTTATTCAACCATCCATCCATCCATGTATTCATCCATCCATCCATCCATGTATTCAACCATCCATCCATCCATGTATTCATCCATCCATTCATGTATTCACCCATCCATCCATCCATGTATTCATCCATCCATCCATGTATTCATCCATCCATCCATCCATGTATTCATCCATCCATCCATGTATTCAACCATCCATCCATCCATGTATTCATCCATCCATCCACCCATGTATTCAACCATCCATCCAGCCATGTATTCATCCATCCATCCATTCATTTATTCAACCATCCATCCATCCATGTATTCATCCATCCATCCATCCATGTATTCAACCATCCATCCATCCATGTATTCATCCATCCATTCATGTATTCACCCATCCATCCATCCATGTATTCATCCATCCATCCATGTATTCATCCATCCATCCATCCATGTATTCATCCATCCATCCATGTATTCAACCATCCATCCATCCATGTATTCAACCATCCATCCATCCATGTATTCATCCATCCATCCATTCATTTATTCAACCATCCATCCATCCATGTATTCATCCATCCATCCATGTATTCAACCATCCATCCATTCATTTATTCACCCATCCATCCATCCATGTATTCACCCATCCATCCATCCCACCCATCCATCTGTCCATCCATTCACCCATTTAGTCATCTATCCATCCATTGGCCTGGCTACCCGACTGCCTGTCAGTTCATGCACCTGTCTGATTCTCTATCCATCCATCCATCCATTCATCTATCCATTTTTTTTAACCTATCTATCCAGGAAAAACAACAGAACAGGAAAAGCTGTTAATTTTCCAATAACTAACAGTCACATAAGCAGATAGGGTGAAGTGAGTGTACATAAATGACCTTGTTTGTGACCGCGTGTGTGTGTGTGTGTGTGTGTGTGTGTGTGTGTGTGTGTGTGTGTGTGTGAGTGTGCTGCTTTGTTGTTGATCTACTGAACTCACAGCCTTTGGACATTAGAGAGGAAGCTTCATGCAAGGGGGCAGGGTTTCCCTCTGCCCTCACACACAGATGGGGTTTTAGCTGATGAGAAATGACACACACACACACACACACACACACACACACACACACACACACACACACACACATTCACCACAATGTACAGAAGGGCTCAAAAGTCTGACTCTATTACCAACTGGTTTTATTCAGTCAGTCCTTAAAAAAATATTTATTTAATTATTTAATTATTTATTATTTAAGAATCAAAACGTTATTTTAAACTGATATAATACCTTTTTTTTTTTTTCTTTAAATCTTTGTGAAATGATAATCTCTCCGAATGTTTTGTTCACACACTATTCGCTTCATTTTTTTTTTTTTTCTCCACGCGAAGGCAGACATTTACCAACTTACAGCTTTTATTAACATTTGCATTTGCAAATCTTTCACTTGGTAATAATCTGCATGAGAGCTCTGTCATAATGAAAAAGTTTCATTCCATTTAGCATCACGTGACCGGTCATATTCGGATGATGATGATGTGTGAAATGAAATGCGAAGGAGTTATCATTGAAAATAGAGGGTTTTTTTTAGATACAGGTATCGATAACGATACTGAAATGAGTAACCTACTTAGCATTAGTTTATCAGTTAAAAGAAATAAGTATAGACTTTAGATTAACGTCACATTTTGGCACACTGAGTTGAATTCAAATTCAATCCCAACTCTTTTAAGACATATAGATCATGCAACCGGTTATAGAAACACATAAAGCATGTTGACTCAATACTGTTAACGCACGCTGTTCAACGTACACGCGCACGATGCCATTAAACACATGTACGTTTGCACAAGCGTACATTATCCACGCCCCTCACATGCGCTGGTCTAATTTTAGCCGTGCTGAAGTGATGAGTGTGTCTCTGCAGTGTAGCGTTTCCGAGGCCAATCAGCAACACAAAGCCTCTCCCCGGTTCCACATGAGTGCTGCTATGAATTAATAAGCGCTTCTTTTGCTCTTCCTGCTTCCTGTGCTCAGGCAAACAGGCCTAAGACCTAACCGAGTGGACAGTGTTTGGTTTTACGTGGCATGTTTATTATCATGTAACGGAGCAGGAAATAATCCCGCTATTGGTTCATATCGTTTTAGAAAGGAACAGTTGGACAAAAGTGTCTTACGTTTTTTTTTGTTTTTTTTCCCCCCGCTTATCCCTAATGTAGATATCAGTCATGTCATGTAGGGTGTCTAATGTTTAGTGTTCTTCTTTATCATTGAGCTGTGAAACTAAAGTAAGTCATGGAAGTCATCCGAAAACCTTTCCCATGACTCTATATATGTATAAATCATATACGGGACTCTGTTCCTTTATTATAATCCATTATACCACGGGGCTGTGGATTATCAACTCTAATTGGCTGACTAGCTAAATCACAGGTTAGTAAATGGTTTAGAAACTTGTTATTTAAGAAAGAAAAATGTCAGAATAAGAAAAGCTGTTCGTTTTTTCCCCCGCGACAATAAGAGGAACTTGCTACAGAGAAGATTTTCCGTCTGAGTCGGTAAAGGTGTATCGTCTCCTAGAGGAAAGACAACACCATCCATCCATCCATCCATCCATCCATCAATCCGTCCATCCATTTATTCACCAATCTATCCATCCATCCATTGGCCTTCCTGGCTGACTGCCTGTCTATTCATCCAACTGTCTATCTGTCTATCCATCGATCAGTCCATTCATTTATTTAACCATCCATCTATTCATCCATCCGTTTATTCATCCATCCATCCATCCATTGGCCTGCCTACTACTGCCTCTCAATTCATCCACCCATCTGTTTCTCTACCCATCCATCCATCCATCCATCCATTCATCCATTTATTCATCCATCCATCCATTGGCCTGCCTACCCTATTGCCTCTCAATTCATCCACCCATCTGTTTCTCCATCCATCCATCCATTCATCCATTTATTCATCCATCCATCCATTGGCCTGCCTACCCTATTGCCTCTCAATTCATCCACCCATCTGTTTCTCTATCCATCCATCCATTCATCCATTTATTCATTCATCCATCCATTGGCCTGCCTACCCTACTGCCTCTCAATTCATCCACCCATCTGTTTCTCCATCCATCCATCCATCCATTTATTCACCTATCTATCCAAGAAAAATGTCAGAACAGGAAAAGCTGTTACTTTCTCCAGCTAGAATAAGAGGAACGTGCTCTTTGCGCTGTCTCTACTCTGACAACCTGCGTTTTTTTTTTTTTTTGCCTTATTAACTTGAAGACAGAGGAAAAAAAAGAGAGTCTGCTGATGGAACTGCTTGTAACTGCTATAATGTAAGCGATGACTTGTTTCACAGACATCATTAACTGTAACTATAAATATACTATAACTATAAATAACTATAAATTGATAAATAGTACAATGTATTGCCTTTTGATTGTTGTTTAAAAAAATAAAATGAATCTTTGGCAAATTGCTGTGGTATAATATAAGTAACACACTTCAGGACATGCTTTGAGATGTCCTGCATCACATATGTGCCATTTTTGATTATTTTCCTATAACAGCATGCTTCGAAGTGTGTGCTTCAAAAACAAAACAAAAACCCCAGCATTGATGCTGCATTCCATTTAAAAGGAAGCAGGAGGTAACGAGCACTTTTAGGCAGCGTCTGTCTCATTTTTTTTTTTTTTTTTTTTTTTTTTTAAGTATCACAGCATCTTTTCCTTCTTTGTAAACCATAATAAAAGGTTAGGTAATTACTACGATATAAAAATATGATTTAGGCACATGCCTAACGGTAGTTGCTCGGTAATTGAGCGTAGTCATGTGGGTGTGACTGAATGAGTTTATTCTAGTAATAGAGTTAAAGAGACGAAATCAGCTGGGTAGGGCTGCACTCGGATTCTAATCATAATAAAGATGATTTTATTATTAGGTAACTAAGCTTATGGATTAATAGAGATGACGTGTTTACATGAAGCACTACTTCGACGTTGTGCGTTGTGCTACGGTGTCGGCGTGTGGTTTAGATGATTCTGGCAACAAGCTGAACTTCATGAACAGCATTAAGTTTCACAGACATGGAGAGCATCTGGTGTGCACCGTCTCCCGCATTCATAACATCGTCAGCCATTCCAGAGCCATTATAGCCCTGCGTGTGTGTGTGTGTGTGTGTGTGTGTGTGTGTGTATTTACAGATATTGTTAGAATGTAAATGTTGAAAATATTTACAGACCGATTATAATCCAGAACATTGCAGAAGATCTCATGCAGAAACACACAAAAAGTGTAAATCACTAAAGCGTGTGTGTGTGTGTGTGTGTTGCAGAAGCTAAGGAACGACGGGCTCCTGCTGCACAGAACAGATTTTCAGCCTCAGCACGTAAAGGCATATCGTCTCCTAGAGGAAAGACAATACTTCCCTCTCCTACAGCAGCACAGCCTACAGGTCTGTCTCTTTTTATTTATTCTTCCTCTGATCTGACTGTTCATCCATCTATCCATCCATCTGCTCGTCGGTCTCTCCGTCCATCTATCTGTCCACCCATCCATCTATTCATCCTCCAATATCTCTATATTTCCATTCAACCATCCATCCATCCATCCATGTACTCACACAACTGACCGACCGCCCATGCATCCATCCATCCATCCATCTATCCATTCATCTGCGTGTCTGTCTATCCGTTTGCCAGTCTACCCATCCATACATCCAGCAATATCTCCATTCCTCCATCCATCCATCCACCCATACATCCATACATCTATTCAGCTACCAATAACGCCATCCATCCATCCATGCATCCGATCATAATATGCTGTTGTTTTCATTGAGTTCAACATTGATTTTGCATGAATGAGGTATATTACAGATAGATCCAATATGTACTATTTTAAAAAATGACATTTTATTTGTTAGATATTTTTTTTTTACAATTATTTTATTAATTACAATTAATTATAATTATTTAATGTATTTTCAATTTTTAACGTGTCATGTCAACGCTGGAATTGGCGTTGCTTCACACAGAGGAGCCTACAAACATGGCCACGGACTACAACTCCCAGAACTGAGAGAGGCCTACAAACATGGCCGCAGATGACTACAACATCCAACAGCCATCACAAACTCTGTCACGATCACAATCACCATCGTACTGATTACACACACCTGGACTCACTTACACTGTCACACCAGCAGTATATAAGGACTCTCATTCCAACACCACAGTGTTACACCACAGTATACGCTCACTCAGGTGTTCCTTACCTGTCGATACCAAGTCTTTATCTTGCCATAGAGTTTTCTGGTTACAATTCCTGTTCTGGTTAGTTGGATTATGTCTTTGTCCTTTGCCCTGGTTACTCTGATCGCACATCGCCTGACTACTGACTGTATCTTGACTTTGATCTTGCCTTAAGCTTTGGATTTGTGCCTGTTGTTGCCTGTTGGATTTGTTCACCAGCACATGGAGGCAGCAGAATTTCAAGAGTTGCGACAGGCAGTGGTCTCCCATGATCAACGCCCAGCTAGCGCATCTCTCCAACACGCTAATACCTACACGGGCGACTATGGTGGAACCCTCTCGATCTGCTCCGTCCCTGATCGCTCGCCCTGACAAATATCCAGGTGAACCCACTTCAAGCAAAGATGCAAAGACAAGGCAACCAGAGTTCCACCGAGTTCCATTTGACTGCCGTACCCTCACCACTGGCAGTGGCTGGAACAAGGCAGCCTAACAGCAGGGATTGGATGCTGACATTCTAACAAAACTGGATTGCTGTGATGATTAATCGTCCCTCAACTACCTCAGCGATCTCTCCATCCAACTTGATCACTTACTAAAGAATCACAGGAGCGCGCCACAGATAACTTCCATGATGGAAACCTCCGAGCCAGAAACCATGCAACTCGGACAAGCTAAGTTGACAGATGTGGATTACTGCGGCAGACCTCAGCACTCAGTGTCTTCATGCCCAGTCCGACACAAACCCAGGCCTTCTCCGAACTGCACAGAACGAGAAAACCAGCCTTCTCACGCCAACACCGTGTCCCCAACATTATTACTCAATAACATTTTGTCATACCTGTGCAGATAGGCTTCAGTGCTGATCGACTCTGGAGCAGCTGGCAACTTCATTGACAGTTTTCTCATTACGAAACTGAACTTACCTAAACAACCACTCTGCAATCCCCTGCACATCCAAGCCCTTGTTAGGGGGCCTATAAGAGGGGGTTCCATAACCCATTGTACTATATCCCTTCTTCTCAGAGCCAGCACCCTCCATCAGGAACAAATCTCTCCCCTTGTCACAGTCCCCAAGACCTTTCCTATCGTGCTGGGGTTCCCCTGGATGCACACCCATGACCCACAGATCTCCTGGTCCGAGAGATCCTCCACTGGTCCCCACACTATTTCAACTACTGTCTGCAGGCCTCTAAGCTCCTGGTAGTATCTACTTCAGTTGAGATTCCTGAAGCAGACTCTAACATGGAAATACCACCAGAGAATCTGGACCTCAAGGAAGTCCAAAGCTAGCGGCCTCCCTCCTCATCAACCTTATGACTGCACCATTGAGCTCATGGCCGATGCTTTGTCCGAATCCATTGTCTGGATCCAGGAAGGGGATCTGTGGAAAACGGCCTTCAGCACCGCCACTGGCCACTTCGAGTACTGCGTCATGCCATATGGGCTATATAGCGGGCTGCCGTGTTCTAGTGCCTCATAAATGACATCCTCTGGGACATGATCTGAAAGTTTGTCATTGCAGACATTCTCATCTACTCCCCTTCCAAAGAGGAACATGTCACGCATGTCAGGAAGGCTTTTGTACTGCTCTTGGAGAACCAGTTATGTGTAAAAGGGGAGAAATGTAAGTTCTGTTTTACCACAATATAATTTCTCGGCTACATCATCACTCAAGAGGGTGTTTTTATGGACCAGTATAAAGTCACTGCCATCACCAAGTGGCTGACCCTTACGACAGTAAAGGAGCTACAGTGGTTGCTGGGGTTTGCCAACTTCTACCACCGATTCATCATAGGGTTCAGTTCTATCACCTTGCACCTCATGTCAGAAAGGGCCCAAAAAGCTACAATGGAACCCCTCAGCAGACCAAGCATTTCAAAGGCTCAAGAAAACTTTTATGTCAGCCCCATCATGAAACACCCAGCCCCTTCCAAGCCATTCCTCATGGACATTTCAGAGCAAAGGGGTGGTGTTGTCACCGAGGTTTGGAGAGAAACCTAAGCTTCACCCAGTGGCGTTGTTCTCAAAGAAACTGTCACCATTATGTCACAATTACGACTTTCACAACCGAGATTGCCTGGCAATAAAACTAGTCATGGAGGAGTGGCATCACTGGTTGGCGGGGGTTCATCTCTTTATGTACCGTTTGTGTACAGTCCAAGGTAAACAGAACACTACCCACTGGTAAAATCCTTCTGCTCCCAATACCACAATGACCATGGTCTCATCTTGCCATAGACTTCTTCACAGATTTACTATGTTCCCAAGGTAACACAGTCATCATGGTGGTTTTCAACAGATTCTCCAAGTCTCTACGTCTGATTCACCTCCCTAGTCTCTCCTCAGCCTTCGAAATGTCAGAGCTCATATTCACTCACTTATTCTGGCATTACGGGATTCCAGAAGACACTGTGAGTGATCAGGGAGCCCATTTCATCTCCCAGGTGTGGAGCAGCTTTATGGAGAAATTAGGTGTATCAGTCAGTCTCACATCTGGTTACCATCCCCAAGTCAATGTCCAGCTCGAAATGGGCCAATCAAGAAATAAGCCGGTTTCTGCGAGCTTATTGTGCCGACATCCAGGAGTACTGGGCCCAGTTCCTGTCATGGGCTGAACTTGCTACATCATTCAGGTATGAAACTAACCCTGTACCAGTGTGTCCTAGGTCACCAACCTCTCATGTTTCCTTGGAATGCCAACCTCTCCAGCTTCTCTGCCATTGATAACTGGTGCAGCAGAAGTGAACAAGTGTGGGAGGTTGCACATCAACACCTAGAACAAGCAACCCAGTAAAACAAGGAGCTTGTAGACAGACTTTGCAATTCACTCCATAGTAGGAACCCAGAGACAGAGTACGGCTGTCCATCAAGGACATCAAGGTCACACACGGTTGCTGGAAACTCACCACTGCTACATAGGCTCCTTCAAACTTCTACAGAGACTCAATGAAGTCACTTACAAACTTGACCTACCACGCTACTGCCGTCTTGCACCCACATTCCATTTATCTAAGCTCAAGCCAGTCAAACCAGAACCCCTAGCTGAAAATGTCCCCCCTTCTACACCCCCAGTTCCCCAGACGTTGAGGGACAACACCGGCATACATAGTTAAGGAGATCTTGGACTCTTATACAGGGCCAACTGCAATACCTCATAGACTGGGAGGCTATAGACCAGAAGAGGTGCTGAATCCCGGCCCAGGACATTCTTGACCCGCTGTTCATCATAACAAATCTCCTGACATACCAGTACCACACCCCATGGAGAGACCCAGGAAGAACACTGCTCCTGTAGTGGGCATCACATCTAACAGCCATCAAGAACTCAATCACGTTCACCTTCAATATAATGAGTCTTTATTGGTCACAGCACAGAGAAATTCTTTTCTTCGCATACCCCAGGGTATCAGGAAGTTGGGGTCAGAGCACAGGGTCAGCCATGATACAGCGCCCCTGGAACAGAGAGGATTAAGGAGTGGCAACAGTGGCAGCTTGGCCTTCTGATCAGTAACCCAGAGACAGGCAGTGCTGGGGCTTGAACCCCCAACCTTCTGATCAGTAACCCAGAGCCTTAACCGCCAAGCCACCACTGCCTCTATATCCTACTGATTACATACACTTGGACTCACTTATGCGATCACGCCAACAGTATATAAGGTGGTACTTTCATTCCACACCACATTGCGAAGTATACGTTCAGTGTTTCTTACCTGTCGGTACCAAGCCTTTATCTTGCCATAGTGTTTTCTGGTTACAATTCCTGTTCTAGTTATTTGGTTTATGTCTTTGTCTTTAGCCCTAGTTACTCTGATCGCACATCGCCCAACTACTGCCTGTATCCTGACTTTGATCATGCTTTACGTTTTGGATTTGTTTGCTTGTTGTTTTAATAAAACTCTGAACCTGCAACTGTCACCGTCTCTGCCGCCTGGAATAATATTTCTTTCTATTTTTTTTTTTTAAATTTGAAGCTATTTTCATATTACCCAAGAAAACAAGCAGAATATTTGTGTATAAAATAAACATTCCACTGGTTTATATTTCCTACTCAGACATTTTCAGAAGTGTGTCTCAAAAGTATTGACACCCCTAAAGAATATTTAAAATACGCAAACAAATAACGGTCTCTTAAAAATTTTACTTAGTACAGTGTTATGAGTATTTTACCTAGCCAGAGTGCAAACAAATATAGAATGCTCTCGAGCTGTATGTTGCAGTCAAATCGGACATATATACACAGTGCATTATGAGTATAACATACAGTCCCACCATATAAATGACTATCAGGATGTCTCATTAGAATACATTTGATATGTTTTAGCGTTTAGTGGGAATTTTGTAAAATGGCTGGTGTTCATGTCAAGTAAATTTGAGCTTGAGTGTTGAAGCGTGTTATGCACATGGGTGAAAACTGTCAGCACTCAGCTCATTTCCATGTATGGTGTCAAATAGATTTATCACACACACTTGTAAATCTGTAGGCTTCCCCTCGGCGTGCTATGTCTGATGTAAATGAAGGACATTGATCACACACACACACACACACAAATACTGCACACTCTACGGCAACTTCTTAGAACAGTAACTCTACAGATGGATATTTTATGATGTTTACCACACCGGTAAAAATGTATTGAGAGGGTGAATGACATGGAACCCAGAGAAAAATTATGGGTAATTCTGTGCAAATGTCAGCGTTATGCTAATTTAAAAAAGGTGGGTTGTGTCTTCTGATAGCTCCGGGTTTGGTTAGTGGTCAGTGTATTTACAGTGATATTTTAGCTGCATGGAGTGCAGTCACATCAGCAGTCACTCATCCTTCCTTTTCTCTGTATAAACGACCTAATGCGTGAATACGTGCTAGCTAGGAATTTTATCGTACTGTACAGTAACACCACAGTAACTGTTTAAGGTGCAACGTTGAAGCAATAAACAAGGCTAAAGCTCCCTTACGAATGTTTTACAAAACAAACTCGTGGGTGTCCTTCCATCCATCCATCCATTCGTCCAATCATCCATCCATTTATTCATCCGCCCACCCATCCATTTGTTTATCTGTCCATCCGTTTATTCACCCATGCACGCATCCATCCATCTATTCACTATGTTTGCTCACCCATCCATTTGTTTACCCATCAATCCATCCATCCATCTTTTCACTATCTGATTGTTCACCCATCCTTCCATTCATCCAATACATCCATCCATCTATCCATCTGTTGATTCACCCATCCATCCATCCATCCATTCATCCATCCATCTATTCACTATATAATTATTCACCCATCCTTCCATTCATCCAATCCATCCATCAATCTGTCCATCTGTTTATTCACCCATCCATTCATCCATCCATCTATCCACCCATCCATTCATTTTTTTCACTCTCTGCTTAGTCACACATCCATTTGTTATATGTTTTGCTTTCTTATAACTGAAAGCTATAACATTAGCACCTCGCTGACATTTTATTTATCTGATTTTCCAGTTTCCCCACGTATCAATATGTTACTGTTGGAAGTGTGTTGCTATGGTTACATCTGCTTGCTTTATTACTGTTGATGTAATATTAATAATTGCTGTGTATTTGACCATATATATATATATATATATGTGTGTGTGTGTGTGTGTATATATATATATATATATATATATATATATATATATATATATATATATATATATATATATATATATATATATATATATAGGCTATAATTCAAGTCTGTGCAAGAATAGTTGAATTTAATGACCATGGTGAAATGTAAACAGCAGCCTTGATGTTAGTTGTTTGTTGCCATGGTTACATTCTAACATCGTAAAATATGGTACTTTCGACCGGTTTCCAACGTTCACTGTGTTTATAAGAGGTTTCTACAAGAAATTCGTCTCACACGTGATGTTACTCACAGAAGTTTGCTTAGCAGTTGATGCTGTGTGTGATTAAAGTGTCGTTTTAGCAATACGTTGTCTTTTCTTAGTAATTTATTTACAAATCTGAGAGAAATCTCGATATTTCCTGTAGCTCTGTTGCGTTTCCGCCATCACGCCGTATTTACATCCTTACTAACGTCTTAATAGCTATGTTCCAGCTAGCTAAAGTGTCCGCCTTACCAACTGCAGCATGTTTCTCAGTTGCCTAGCAACAGTGTTTTTATGACTTCACGATGAGCACATGATTTTGGCATATACTACTTTTTAATACAATATTATATACCTTAGCCAATCAGAAATGAATATTTTCTCTCTCTCTCTCTCTGTCTCTGTCTTTCACGCATATGTTGACAGTTACACCATTTCTTACCTGTTTAGTTGCTAGGTAACCGGCATTTCAGCAACCGGCCAACTTTCATCTCATTAAGCTCTCTGTGTTTCATTTCTTTATAGCTCAGTCACCGGAAAAAATGTGTGCGCATGCATGGTTATGTGTGTGTGTGTGCATTGTTGTGTGTGTGTGTGTGTGTGTGTGTGTGTGTACACACACAATGTAGCGAGTCATCAGGTTCTCATGTAATTGTTTTGGCAACACTGGCCCGTGCTGTTGCTCATGTGTGAAAGGAATGAAGTGTTAATGGAAAATTGGCAGTGCGGAGTCTGATAACCAGCACGGTCTGCTCCAAGCACTCTGTGTCTGTGTGTGTGTGTGTGTGTGTGTGTGTGTGAGTGCCAAGAGAGTTACGTTGTTATTATTATGTTATTATAAGGCATTGTGTCTATCACGGTCTTTGGCTTGCTGCTCAAATGAAATGTATATGTTCGATTGTTCTCTCTTTAACATGGCCGTTCTTCTGAACTAAACAGCGTCCAGCTTGTTAGAAGAAGGATATACAGAGTTCCCACGTGTCTCCATAACACCTGGAAATCCAGAACCCTCTGTACTCTGTATGTTTCTGATCGTATAACAGTACCTGTGAAAGTGGGAGGAGTTCTCTGGAGGTGGACCTGACACTTTTAAACTACTGAGCACAAGACCCTTTAATCTTAGTAAAATAAATAAAGCTGTGTCTCTCTCTCCTTTTGTCTCTCTCTTTTCTCACTATTTCTCTCTCGCACTCTCTCTCTCACCATCTCTCTCGCTTTCTGTTTCTCTTTCTCGCCTTTTCTCTTCCACTCTTGCCATTTCTCTCTCTCTCTCTCTCTCTCTCTCTCTC